>NC_085138.1:393274719-393574719 GCF_035046485.1 Aedes albopictus | reverse complement strand
AAATTATATAAATTATGTAATAAAGTCATTGTATGAATTAGTGAGTACATGAGTTAATGAGTTTATGGTTTAATAAGTATGTAATATCTGTTCCGTAGGAGTGAGTAAGTGTATTGGCGGTTGGTTTAGTGGGTTAGTGAGTAGATTGCCGAGTGAGTTAATGAACGAGTTAGTGAATGAGTGAAGTAATAATTGAGTGAATGAACGAGTTGATCAATGAGGCAGCTTATAAGTGATAAATAAATGAGATATTGAGTTGGTGAGTGGGTGTGTGGGATAAAATGAGTGAGCTAGTGAATTGATGAGTAAGTGAGTTAAGGCTTCTTACAGCATCATCGAGCATCGGCAGCCATGTTGGATATGAGGCTCGAAATTTCAAAGTGATGATTCTCTGAAACCAAAGCGAATATTCGTATGAAAAAGTATCACTCTATTTGCTCACTCGCAGTGATTACGATGATACTTTTTCTGCTGCGTTGCTGCAGAATTGACAATTTTTATCACATCAAAAACGCGAGGCAAACAATCATTGAAAAGCAAAAAGTCAATGATTCGTTTGAAAGCTTCGTGATGCATTATGACACCTTAACGAGACAATGAGTTTGAGAGTTAATGGATAAGTAAGTTGGTTAGTTAGTGAGTATGTGAGTTAAAAAGCAAATGAGTGATGTGATGAACGAGTGAGTGATGTAGTGAATGAGTGAGTGATTGAGTGAGTGAGTGAGTGAGTGAGTGAATGACTTTGTGGGCTAATTAGTTAGTACATCAGTAAGTGAATAAGTTGGACAGTCAATGAATGATATAATGAGTTATGTTAAGCGCTATTCTTGTTTATTTATTAAATTTTACGTCTTCGGTATAACTGCCGTACAGACTAGTAGAAAACAGAAAAAAATAACTGATATTTTCAAAATACATTTAAAAATGACTTAAACTACTTATATTTAAATCGAACCACAATAGATCGAAGGTGAAACATCTTTCCAGGGGATGATTATGTCCAAATACTATCGTATGCATAGTAGCTCGGAAGCTGACGCTGGCAGGAATGTAAAAGTTGACGTATTTGTATTGGTACATCCATCCATCCAGATAACCACTCCCTATGTCGAAAGCAAACATTCGTTGATTTCAACGCTGGCGTAAAGATTGTGGTGGCCGGTGGTCGTATGCTGGCTATAATAAGTGAGTGAGTGAGTTAGTTAGTGTGCTAGTCAAAATCAGTGAGTAAGGTCAAGGTTTTTATATAATGGAAGGTTAAGCAGGACGTTTAGTTTGTGGAGAAAAGCAGAGGAAGCCAAATTTTAAAGGAATTTGCTGAGGGGGGTGTTTGTTTTCAGAATTTCTCACGGTGAAAAAATAATGGCCGCTCAGCCAGTTTTGACATCTAAGACTACCTTAGAATATGTAAATACCTTGAGTAAGGTAGCTTACTAGTGAGAGGTCACAAGTAAATAAGTATGTGAGCGAGGGAGTTAGCTAATGAGTTAGTGAGTGAGTGAGCCTTCTAGTGACTTTGTGAGTAAATGAATGATTAATTGAGTGAGAAAGTAATGTAGTGAGTTGAGTCGAAAAGTTTATGAGTGAGTGAGTTAAGAGTGAGTGAACGGATGAGCGAATGAGTTATCGAGTTAATGAAAGAGTGAACCTTTGCATTAGTGATTGTGGTAGCGTTCAAACCTCGGATCTGGCGAGCAGTGTTCTTTCCGTGGACAACATTTGAGCGGTGTAACATGGAGGCAATGTCTGCTGAGATCAGTTGACATTGTGGATCCAATCCACGCAATACGCTAACCCTAGTAAAAACAACATTGTGTCGGTTGGCATGAAGACATAATTTTCCTAATTCATGGGATCCAAACTGCCAACCGTTCTCTGTGCACTGTTCTGCATCGCTTCTCTGAGTGATGGGCGCTACCCGTTAGACCCCTACCATCGCGCCTGAGCAATAGGCTGTGAGGGGCATTCTGAAGCATCTCAAAAGAAAACAGACGGTTTGACGGGGTTTCAAAGACTCTAGAAGGATTTTGGGGTTCTCTGAAACCCATCTAATTCATCTGAAAAGCCTCTGAGATTTATTTTAATGCCCCTTTAAAATCCCGGGTATCTCAGGGTTCCATGGTACTTTAAGGGAACTTTATGGACAGTTTCAAGGATTTCAGGGGCTTTCGGTGGGTTCTCAGAGGGTTTGGGAGCAATACAGAGAGTTTAAGGGTGTTTAAGGTTTTTGGAGGCTTTTCAAGGAGTTTCAGAGGTTTTTAGCGAGTTTCAGAGGCGTTACCGGGATTTTCAATGGATTTCATATTGATGGTTTACAAATTGTTTCATTGCAGTTACTGAGGTCTGTAGGGATCAAATGTGGATTTGAGGGAGTTTCCAGTGGGTTCCCGGTGATTTCACTGGTAGTTTCTAGGGTTTTAGTAATGATATAGGGGGGTTCTGATTAAGTACAGGGAGGTTTCGGGGATATTTCAGAATTTTTCAGATTTTCACCGGGAATCAGGAGCGTTACTAACAGCTGCAAACAAACCTAAACTACGAAGGCGCATCATCAGTGGATATCGGGCCTGCCACGGGACCGAGAAGAAACAACGCTGGAAACATAATTACCCCCGCACCGAATACACCATTTTAAAGACGCTAATAAGACCGGTGATGCTGTACGGACACGTGTCATGGTTCTACAAGTACAAGGAGTGTTAGAGGAACGCGTGCTAATCTCAATCTTCGGCGGTGAGCAGGAACTCGCTGCATTCTTCGACAAACCCAGCATCCCAAAGATGACCAAAGCTGAAAGGATACTCTGGACCAGGCGTGGATGCAGAGAGCACGATATGTGGACCAGGTGTAGGATGATATTCAAGAGAGAACTAGGGAATGGCCCTTACGGCTTCTTGTAGACCGCACCCACAATATCTGGTTCCGGTGAAAGAAGACCTAAGAGCATTTAGCGTCCAGGGTGTCTGGAAGCGGTTAGCCCAGGGCATTATCCAATGGAAAAGGATACTTCTTTCGACATAGATTCAACGAAGTTAAAAGTAACCCAACTAGTTACAAGTACCTAGCTAACTTTAAACTCAACTTTTCTAAGAATTGGACCACAAAGACACCGGAATGGTGGTACTCTGCTTCTCCATTTTAACGTTGAACCATTCGTCATTGAAATCATTGCCATCATCAAGAATTTAAAAGCAGTTTTCTCGTTCAAAACAAAAGATTTTGCCATGAAAATGTATTCACTGCATTCCACATGAGGAATGGAATACAGTGAATATATTTTCATGGTCATTGATTTGAATTACAGCGAAAAAACTGCTTTTCGTTTTCCGAAAAATGATGACGGATGCTTGAGCCTTAAAGATAGATATAGAAAAAGAAACAGGACAAAAAGCTGTCCTTAAAGTTATACTTACTTTGTAACAAACTTCTACCCAGGAAATCGACAGTTAATACAGCAGAGCTTATGGTTGGTGATTGAAATCGAGGTAAGATTCACCAGTCACAACATTTCCACATGAAAGGAATTTACTCCTGATTCATCAAATCCTTCGGAAACCTACTAAGCGGAAAATCACATGGGGTGCCGAATGCGCACTCGGGGGGTTGTGGTTTTAATTAAATTGAAGCTGTTCAAATCCCCGCGTGAAGCTTCTCGTTATGAGCGGATCTTCCTTTTAGATGTATACATACACGAAACAGAACGGTGGTGCTCTTTGATAGGATTGATGATTTTTCAGAAAATACGCTCCTTATTCCCTGGGAAACTGTTCGGCCGTATACAGACAGCCGAAAGGATTGATTTTCTAAACGAGTCTCGTAATTAAGTTGAAAGACGACGCATTATCGTGCATGCCTGATTTACCGCCACCGCTCGAGGAGTGCTGCAGAGATGTATCCAGGAAATTTCCAGATGTGTCACGTCACGCCGTTGATGTTGGCACCGATCCGGTTCGACTGGGAACCGATTGGGCCTAACACTCATAGGCTCGGCTGGTGAGCAGAGCAGACAGATCGAGACAAATGCGAAGCAACCCTTCCGCTGCTGACTGGCTTCTGTATCTGTATGGTGGGTTCGGTGTTCCTTCCTTGATTTGCTTGAGAGGTTATTCCGATTCAATGAGAACCAATTGGGACTCTCGTAGGAAAGTACTTATGCGTATCGGTTACGGTTCGAGGTTCGGAACAGATTCTGTAATTGCTTCGGACGGACGGGATGTCTTCATAGATTGATGAGCGGTGGTAGGTGGTAATGGTAACGAAACGGACAAAAATAAGAAACGACTTCATTTATAGGTTGATTAAGGAACATCGTCCCACGGATGTGTACGTGTGTCAAAACGGACATTAATTTTTCAGTCTGGTTTCTCGAAGAGAAGAAATATTTCTTGCTGGTTAGCAATAGTTTATTATATCTTCTCTTCAAATAAACTGTGCGCCGGAATTTAGCCACAGGTCTATCAGGCTGTCATATTAAAATAAGGTCTGGTTACTCAAGGTTTCCTTATTTCAGCGCCCCTAATTAGCCCGGGAGGAGCGGTCGCGTCATTCACTAAGTACACTAGCCAAGCAATGTTGCCTGCTGTGAAGCTAAACGATCACTGTTAAAGTTTCTCCAGTTGGGTAAAAATTAATAACTAAAGGTCCCATTAGACATGACAAATATTTGGCCAAACAAGCCCAACAAATGACCAACACAACGTAAATCATGGCAACCTCGGATGAATGTCGGACTGCAATGGCAAATATTTGTCATTATGTCAAACAGTCTAATGGCCCCTTAATTAATGAGGTGTCCGATTTGAATGTGGTCTTCGGCAAAGTTGTAGCTAATAAAGTAGCCTATGAGTACCAAGGGTCAACTAACACTCTAGCGCTCCCTCAGAATTTCCACTCAAAATTCCTCCTGGGATTCCTTGAAGGATTTAAAAATCGTCTTAAAACCTTTGTAATTTTATTTTGGTTTTATAAAGGTTCCAAAAACTTCTTCAAGTCTGTTTAACTAAACTATGATGCTTGAGATAAGTTCATGATTGCATTTCTTCGTGTACTTCTTCAAACATTTTTGAAAGAATTCTTCCAGAAATTTTCCAAGAGTTTTTCTATGAAAATGCTTCGAAAACTCTTCTATTAATCGATTTTTGATCGAGATTGCTTCGAAAACTCTTCTATGAATTTCTCCAAGATTTTCTACAGGAATTCCTCCAAACATTTTTCCAAAAGATGCGGTTGTGGGAGATTGTTTTTACAAAAATTCTGAGATTTTTTAAGGAAATCATTCGAGGCTTTCCTATTGAAATTTAGATTTTTTCCGGAAACATTTCAGATATTATAGCTTGAATTACTTCAAGTATTTCACTGCTGAAAATGCTTTGACATCCATGTGCACGATGAACACGTTGAGATTTGAATTATGAAAAGAAATCCACGTACTCCGGTGAGACTCGAAATCACGACTCCCTATTCGCTAGACGGGCGCTTCTATTCCTTCAAGCTACACTCGACTATCTCCGTCGCCGGTAGGCGTAGAACTGAACTCGATTCCATAGTCGCACATGGTTAACTTTTAACTACAATCCAAACCTTTTTCGGTTGGGATTAGATTAGCCCGTCGAGATTCCGACTGCACACTAATTGTCATATGTACCAATAAATGATTGGGAGACGGTGCCCGAAGCTCCCGACAATCAAAAATAATTTCCTCTTCCGCTTTGACACACATGTCCACAACAGTGTATGTGTTAGATGTTCATCTAATCCCATCCGAAGGAGGTTTGGATTGATAAAAGAAGATAGTCATGTGCGACTGTGGAATCGAGTTCAGTTCTAGGCCTGCTGGCGACGGAGATAGTCGAGTGACTCCGTAGCTTGAAGGAATAGAAGCGCCCGTCTTTGCGAATTTGGAGTCGTGAGTTCGAGTCTCACCGCAGTACATGGATTTCTTTTCGAAATTCAAATCTCAATTTGTTCGTCGAGCACATGTTTCTGCTGTGCACATGGATGTCAAAGCATTTTCAATAGTGTAATTTCACAATGGCTTGGTCAGCCAAAGCAAAATCATGAAATTGACAAAATTAAGATATTGCTTTATTTATTATTTTTCTAGCTCGGGTATTTTTTGAGTATCTATTTGGAAATTTCTCAAAAAAAATCTCAAAAGATTTTTCTGGACGTTCCTCTAGGGTTGTCATCAAAAGTTTCTTCAGGTGTTCGTGTCCCTCCAAGCATTGCTTTGGATTTATTCAGACCTTCCTTCAGGGATTTCCCAAAATTTTTTTTCTTCAAAAATTCTCTCAACAATTGCTGCAGAAATTGCTTTAGTATCTTTTCATTAGCATTTTCTTGAAGTTTCCAATAATTTTGTCTATGAATACCTGCGGTGTTCTAGTGTTTTCCAGTACTTCTACGTATGTTTTCAAAAATTCCACAATATTTTCTTATGTTTTTCTTTTAAGAATTCCTCCAGAATTTTCGTTCAGAAATTGTATAGGATTTTTCTGAGAATTCCTTCAGAGATATTTCCAGTCGTTTTTCTAAGGATATCTTCCAAAAAATCTTCATGGATCTCCCAGAAGTTAATTGAGGGATTCCTTCATAAATTCCATCAGTACCTTTGTTGTTGGTTTCTGCAGACAATTTTAAAAAGATTTCTTTAGAAATTCCTCTACAGATTGTCCAGGAATCCTTCCAGAATTTTTGCAAGCATTTTTTTTTCCTTAGAATTGCTTGCAGAGTTACTCCTGAAGTCTCTTAAGATTTTTTGAGAAAAAAAAGGTATCTCCAGGTGTTTCCTCAG
This sequence comes from Aedes albopictus, assembly GCF_035046485.1. NCBI lineage: Eukaryota > Metazoa > Arthropoda > Insecta > Diptera > Culicidae > Aedes > Aedes albopictus. Next base: position 393,567,926 of record NC_085138.1, on the reverse strand, counting down.
GTATTCTCCTCGGTATTATCCCAAGCATTCATGCAGGAATTGATCGAGAAATTACTTCGGGAATTCTTTCTGGATTTTTCGTAGTTTCCATCAGAGTTCAAAATTTTCATTTTCAATGAGTGAAATTCAACGTGAATTTTGAAGATTCTCAACTGAAGGATAAAAGTAAAATTCATTTTGGTGAATGAATTTTTTTACCTTTTCATTCATTTTTCTGTCACTGACAATTTTCACTTAGAAAAAAAAAACTAGACCGTAACTCCCGATTATACTTCCAATTACCTCAAAACTTGTGTATAGTAGTTAATTAGAATATTAATTATGTTCTCTATTTGCCCATTAAGTCGGATTGTGCGTCTGTTAACAGAAATTCGACATTTTACGACGTGCGAAAAAATATTCGTGACAGAGAATTGAATGAAAAAAGAGAGGCATTCAGCTGACAATGAATGTGGCCAAACACGAATGAAAAAATGAGAATATCAATCTTCACTTTCAATCTTCGAATTTTTTACTCTCTGGTTTCCATACGTAGAAAAGAAGGAATTTCTTCAAACAACCCTCCAAGTGTCCCTAAAAAATACTTATTGGAAGATATTTTTGGTGAAACTGCAAGAGCAATTTCTAAAAAAGCCTTGTAGGAGTTTATTTAGGAATAACCAAAGGGATTTCTCAAAAAAATCTTGAAGAAATCCTGGAATGAATTTCCGAAGCAATCCCTGCAGGATTTTAACAAACATTTTTTTTCTTTTTGAAAACTACATTCCAGAAGTAAATTCTTAAATTTTGAAAAAAAATCTCTGGAGATGAAAATATGTTCTCAAAGGAATTTTCGAAGCAATCCCAGCAGGAATTTCTGGAAGAAACCCTGAAGGAATTCCTGCTAAAATATTCAGTATAATCCTTGAAAAAACCTTCTATAGAAGTCTTAGAAAGCAATTTTGACTGATTCTCTGAACGGATATCGGAAAAAATCTCAGGAAAAATATGAAAGGTATCCCAGCAGGAATGTCTAGAAAACTTCCTGGAGAAACTTCTCGGCTACACTTAGTGAAACTCCTAGAAAAAATGTTAGGGGTTTATAGGAAAATTCCTGGAGAAATCCTTACATAAATTTCTTTCAAATTTCTGAACCAAAAAATCCTGTGTAACGATCTGGAGAAACGCATAGTTAAACGACTGCAAAGATTCCCAGAAAAAACTCTTGAGATATTTTCGTAGAAATTCTCTGGAAACATTTGTGGATAAATTGCCTAAAGAATTTCTGGAGGAACGTTTGGATTTACCCTTTACCCATTAATACCGGAAAAATTTCTGGAATAGCACATGGAGGAATACTTTGAGGAAATCCTGAAGAAATCTCTGTATGAACTCCGACTGGAATCTCTGGAGGAATTCCTGTCTAAATCACTGAAGGTTACAATACAATAATCACTGAAGGAGCTCGTGCAGGTTTTACTGGTTACATGAATCCCTGAAGTAATTTCTGGACATATTCATTTAGAAATTTTCAATGAAAGCCCTTAACCAATTGCTGCAAAAATCTGTTGGATTAAGCAACGAATTTCAAACGGAATTTGTATCTGTATTTTTTTTTCTGAAGAATTCACTTGAAGATTCTATGAAGAATTTTTGAAGATGTCCCTGTAGAAAATTCGGAGAGAAATGTTCGGCGATTATTTTAAATGAATTTCTAGGAGCATTTGTAAAGTAATATTCTATGGAACTTCATGAGGAACCTATATAAATCTACCTTCAAGAATTCCTGGACAAATTTCAGATGAAATTTATCAGGGTGCAGCTGAAGAAGCCCTGGAGAAATGTCTTAAAGAATCACTGTCCAGAAGAATTTAAAAAAAAAACAAAGCAGGAGGATCTGAATTCATAAACCATGACAGATTCTAGATTCCTGAGGTAATTTTTGAAGAAATCCATAGAAGATTTCCTTGGACATGGAATCCTTTGACAAATATATGGAGCAATCCCATTGGTCCCACTGATAATTTTAGGGAATCACCAGGTAAATAAAAAAATATTAATTCTGGAAGAATTTGTGAAGGAGCCTTTGACAGAATTTCTAAAGGAGTTCGTGGGAGATTCTATAGGGGTCGTTCATAAACCACGTGGACTTTTGAGGCGAGGGGGGGGTGTCTGGCTAAAGTCTACGCGCCATACAAATTTTAAGTTTTTTTGTAAGAACATAAGTCTACGAGGGGGAGGGGGTTTCTGGAATGGTCAAAATTTGGTCTACGTGGTTGATTAACAGCCCCTAAAGAAAGCCATGGGCATTTTTTTGGAAGAACCTTTGATTTTCTTAAATAATCGCAGAAATCATTTCTGAAGGTATCTGTGGATGTCTCTTGGAGTTTACCAAAGATTTTTAAGTACAAGATAACCCACTCTTGCTTTTTTCCATACAATCAATCGACGAACACATTCGTTCGACAACAGCGCTTTCTTGCGCCAGGAAATCGAACTATTTGAACAACGATAATCAAAGCAGCTGTTGTGTTTCGCTGCGTCGTAAATGTCATTGGAATGAGTTGCTGGTCGGCCCTCATGGTGTGTTTGGGAGTAAACTCGGTTTTTTTTTTCATACCGCTCAATGCACCTGCATAAGTCCTCATGAAGTCCTGACAGATTCCAGATTATAATGGTTATCAAACGGTCCATAAACCAAAAGTGTCGTGTCTTACTTGCCTTTCTGAGTTGTAACGACGAAATTCGCTTTATGTCGTCCCGCGAATCAGAAAGTAAATGAGGGACCTAGTACTTTAGTCCCGAGAAACACGTCGTAATATGAGCAGCAAATTAAAAAAAAAACTAAGATATTTTCGCAGTAAATATCAAACCTAGAGAAATGCCGTTATGAGTCTCGGTTGGGTGGGAACTCGTTCAGGTTTTGGTGCTTGGTGTGAGCACTTACGTTACATAATAGTAAATTAAATTACAGAATAAAGTGGTCAGGGTCCCATGTAACGTTGGTGTTGTTGAAAACAGTTATACCCTAAGCAATTTCTTCTAGGATGTTTTTGCAGGGACCGGTGGAAATGGCGTTGGGATTGAGTTGCTGCCTGTGGTGTTGAGATGGCGTCCACACTAAAACCGCATCATGGTATAAATGCTACTCGTACTCGAGCTTGATGAGCGCATTGTTGCAGTACCTACCGTGGACTCACATAAAGAATTGCATCCACAAAATTTCACAATTTTGGACGTGGAACCTTAAGCACCGAAGAATGACGTCTGGTGTTCGTCCAAAACTTTCCTTGTTTATCTTTTTTATTCTTCAATCAAAGCCACCTGCGGCTTTGCGGCAATAAATTAGTTCGACCGCGAGTCAACTGTGTCGCTGCTATCGGTAAAATGCGTTCGCCAGTTCAGCGCTAGAGTGGGTCATATTCTTTATTTATTATATTTGAGTTTACGAAATCTAAGGAATCCATAATATGTTTTATGAAAAGGTTGCTGGTTTCATTCCCGGTGAAAACTAGAAAATTTTGAAGAGAACTCTTAAGCAAGCTTCTGAAAAGGAGATTTTTCTAAAGTAATAAAAGACGTATTCCTGAAGATTTTTTGAGAAATTTAAGAAGACATTCATGGAGAACTTCCCTGACAGATTTTCTAAAAAAAATGGCTGGAAAAATTTCTGAAAAAAATATCCTGGAGTGTTTTGGATGAATTTCTGAAGATATCCATGGGAACATAAATAAATCGGCTTTATGTAAGTCTATGTCATACTGATCAATTTTGTTGAAGATATCATCTTCTTAAACTTAAGTTATCATTCTGAGCTACGAGATTGTACAATTTCTGTCTTCACTAGCGCTGCCAATTCAACCAGTGAAACAAGTGTCCCATTTTATGTAAGTCCATGTCATACTGATCAATTTTGCTGAAGATACCAACTTGCTAGGTTATGGAAATTCTGAAACTCAATGATACTCAATGAAATTTCTTAATGTTTACTAGCGCCGCCTAGTGGTAGAATTGCGAAACAAGTATTCCATTTTAGGTGAGGCATTGTCACACTGATAATTTTTACCGAATACACCAACTTTCTAAAGCTTGCATGTTCACTAGCACTGCCTAGTGGCAGAATTTCGAACCATGTGTCTCGTTTTCTGTAAGTCTATGTCATATCGATCAATTTTGCTGAAGACACCAACTTACTAAGTTATCGGGATTCTGAGCTATGCTATTTCTAAAATTTGCATGTTCACTAGCGCCGCCTAGTGACAGAATTTCGAACCAAGTGACCCGTTTTATGTAAGTCTATGTCAACTTTGTCGACTATTCTAGTTATCGGGATTCTGAGATATGAGGTTTAGAAAATTTACATGCTCAATAGCACCGCCCGGCGGAAAAAAAATCGAACTTCGCAACTCATCATCTGTCAGTTATTGGCGTACCCAATAACTTTTTTTTCGAAGACATTATCTTTCCAAATTATCAGAGTCTTGAGCTGTCGCATATCGTAACGTTTGCTTGACAACCTAATATGGCTCCTGTCAAACTGTCAAACCACACTAGGTCCGTTCCACAGCGACCATGACATATGAACCAAAGTTTTAAATGGTAGATCTTTTCAAGCCCTAATACTTTGCCCAAGAAAGGATTGCGCTAGCTCTTAACACACCCGTGACAATTGGCCACCACACCCAAAAAAAAAACGAAATCCCATAAGCTCTTCACGGCGTGTGTATGGGAAAAGTTTATAACAAAAAGATAGGCATCGTCAAATTTTTCGCTATTCAAAAATAGAGGCTTTCAGCTTTCATTTGCAGGGTCCCTCAAAAAAATCCACCGAGGGATCCTGAACAACTTTTTCAGAATACTGTTTTTCCCCATACAAAATGCACGGCTCCAAATTAATCCCTATTTCTACTTAACAAACATACCCAATTTTTGTATGAAAAAGTTCCCCCGATGGAATATTTCGATGTTGGGCTTGAATGAAAGCTGGTAGCGTCAACTTTCACGTAGCGTAAAAATTAGCGATGCCCATTTTTTTGTAATAAATTTGTTCTACCAGACACACCGTGTCTTACTCTCCTATAACGGACACCCCTGTCTGTTGGGATTAACACGCTAACGCCGCTCAGCACTAAAGTGCATAATTTCCAGACTACACCAAAAATGTGTAACCCTTGCACATTCACAAAATCAGCTCCTGTGTCCGCAAAATCGTTAAATTCGCAAAAATTTTTGTACAGCAATCTAGCTAGGTTTACTAGTGACCTTGGAAAACAAAAAAAATATCGACATTTCGCATCTAGACGAGTGTACGAGCTGTTTTTGAGAATGTGTAACTGCAAGACATTTTTGTGTGGTCTGGAAATTATGCACTTATGAGTAGGGCTTACACATTTTAGTGCTGAGCGGTTTTACTGTGAAACCCATGACTTCGTATTTGCTAGACCGACACTTTAACCAACTACACCATCGAACAGGTAACGATTTTGCAAAATAGATAACCAAACTAACTACGAGCCCTTACTGTGGACACTCCTATTTTACAATTCCATCTCTTTTTCTGCAATGTAGAAATGTGCACCCCCTCCCCCTTTTCCGGATTCTCTAGGCATGGACCTGGAGAGCGCAAAAATATCGAAAAAATCACCTAGGCGGTCTCGAAGGCTGCTTACTCAGTGAATAACTTGAAAGAACCTCTATGACATCACTGCAGTTATATCAAACACGAACAAAACATGAGCATTAAGCAGCAAAATACTTTTACCAATCGTGTCGACTGTCTGGAATCCCCTGGCCCTGGATTCGTAATTGCTAAACATTTATGCACTGCTTCACAGCTGGCACCACCATTACTCGTCACATCTCAACCGCAAACCTTGTCCAAAGGGACTCCTACTTCCTCTATGCTTCATTTCCGTCAGGGCTGAATCGATGTTCCCAAGAGTGTGTAGGGCCTAGCGTCAAATTAAATAATTGATCTACTAGGTCTATTTTTCACCCCCACAAACTGAAATGTCCTTCCAGAGCACCACCGAAAACTCACACAACCGTGCACGCCGGAAAGGAACGGATGTGAGTAATTTCCAATTTCACTTATTCCGAACAAAAGACATTAGCATTTCTCCCTTGCGTCTACACTTAGAAGAAATTGTTCCCATTTCCCCCTTTCTATCGAAGAGAAAATTTCACCCCATATGGGCAAGTGGTGCCGGCGCAAAAAAAAAATCAGTCATCAGATAATGACCAAAAATATGCGGCATATTCGCCACACTGACTGACTGAGGAAAAATTTGCTGCATAAAAAAATGGTTCTCGGTATAATTTCAACCCACCAAGGGTATCGCTTGCGCCTTTCAGCTGTGATATTTTAAATGGGTCGTAAAATTGCGATTTCTGCCAATTTAGAGGGTGAAGAAAAAATCGCTTTCCTCAGAGAGCGCATTCCATTTTCCAATTGTTATATAGATCGTAACACAGCTGACGACGATGATCAAGTCTGAAGGACGAGATGCGGATTCCAAAATGCACTTAATGCTGCCGAATAGAGCAGTTTATTGGTTTATGACGGTAGTAGAGTGCCGATATGGCTTGAGTTTGCTCGAAAGTGCAGATCCGGAAGGGCTGTCTAAAGAATAGGTAGGTATGCAATAAAACTTTTGGGAAACCAAGCCGTCATCATCACTGCTGTTGCATGGGCTGGGGATTTTTTTTTATCGTGTTTGATGTTGTGGATGAGGGGCATTTTTGGAAAGACGTCCGAAATACGATTGTTGTGTTTTGTGCCGATTTATGGTTCGGTTAATGAAAGCAATAAAGTGCACTTTTCAATCGATGCACCAAATTGAAGGCTTTTAGACAGTTGTAAAGGCACTCTGAGGGATTAGACGTGGGCGCAAAAGAAATTGGTAGCAATTCATATACACCTCGCTCCATGCGCTTAAAGTTGAAACAAGAAAATTATTTTATAGGTTTTATTGATTGATATTGGAAATATCAATTAGGAAAACAAACGAAAATCTAAAAGAACTTTAGGACAACCAGATTTAGCATAAGCTAAAATACACAATAATAAAAATTAAAAAAATATATATAGTACGTCCCGATTACAAGGAATATGAGGATTTGCTAAAAAAAAGTAGTTTACAAGTAGTTTACTAGTTATAAGGTACACCGGGACAAGTTGAAACAAAGTTGAAAATTTTTCCTTCGTCAAAAGATTGTTTGATTTTAATTTAAATTGTTAATCATGATAAATAACATTACGTTAACTCGCAGTTTCATCTTACGCTCCTCTCTCTCTTCTTGGCGTAACGTCCTCATTGGGACAAAGCCTGCTTCTCAGCTTAGTGTTCTATGAGCACTTCCACAGTTATTAACTGAGAGCTTCCTCATCCTACGCCCCCTCCACAGTAATTTTTGACGTTATTTTAACAACACAGAATACTTGCAGCACCTGACAACACTAATCAAGATCATGCACATTCAAATATAGCACAATATCACAGATCTAGTGTGGGGTAGGCCATTCAAAAGTTCGAGAAACGTTATTATTCACCTCAAGTGCAGCAAATTGTTTCACATTGCGACGCAAATATGTGTAGATGCTGGCAACACTGACCATGCCAAATTAAATAAAACCCAATATCTCAGATTCGGTATGAGATAGGAAATTCGAATATTCGACAATGTCATAGTGAACCGTAAGTACAAGTCGTTGTTTCTCATTGCGACACAAAAAATATATTGTTGCTGGTAACACTGATCATTCAAATTTAGATTCATGTAGGGGGATTAGGGGCATAATGGACACCCTAAGCAAATGAGTACGTTAGGCCTGTATAACAGTGTAAAACTTAACATATGATCAGTTGACTTACAACTTTAACTTGCATCCCACGTCTTTCAATCATTTACAGCAGGTAGAATGTATTCATTGTGAAGAAATAATGAATTGTAAACCGTGTGTTTTTCAGGGCTGACAGGAAATGGACACCCATTGGGGCATAATGGACACCCCTGCATATTTTATGCTAATTCTTTGGTTAAATTGACCAGTTTAGTGATTTTCCTACGGAGACCAATACTGCAGAAATAAAACTCCATCTTAGAAGAGTTTACATACACGCAGAAAAATAAATTGTAAACACAATTAATTTCTAGTTCAAATCAACCGATTTTTGAGTTTACTATAGCGACAAACTGATTCCTAGTTTAAACTGAACTGTTCTATTGTTTATATTTTCATTTATTGAAATTTTTGACAGTTTGTTAAAACAAACAGAGATATGGTATTTTCAACATGAAATAATGGATTGATTCAAACGACTGCACTTTTGCTACTAACAAACCCAGAATGTGATTGTGTTGCTGACGGCAGCAACTGCGGCAGCTCGGAAATCTATTTTTAGACCGTCGATAAGCGGATGGGGAGGAGATCGACTAAAAAAAGACAAAAAAGGCGAAACCGATCAACTTTTTGTGGATCCTGTCGAGAGTACCTGCGCGTTATCCATCACGGCCAAAGCTGCACTTGGAAGATGGCGTGATGGATTTGCTACACCTTCTTCGTTGTGGCGATGTTAGGGTTAGCATTTTATAGATGTGTGAGTGCTTTCCGACCATGTTTATGGTTTTTATTTTGTTGAAACAAATGAAATTTTATGACATTATATGAAATGATGGTAATCGGTTGTTTTTATCGATAAATTCTAAATGAAAACAATTAAATATAACTTTGGAATAAGCAAATTCTCAGTTTGAAAATCAACCATGCGTTTTATTGTTTTGAACAACCGCCAATTTTCTGCGTGTAACATTTAAGGTAATTAAATTAATTAACAGTATGCAATGCGCGTACATCTATTCGTAATTGCCAGTGTTCATTTTGCCCCGAATCGACTACACCATTAAAATAGATATTTTAAGTAAATTCTGATCAAAAATAAAATACTTCATCCATTGCTAAATCTTCGTATACATGTAGATAAGGTAACAATTCACTTGTTTTTATGGTGGACATACTCTAGCACTCGTAATACCTTACTTGCTGCAGCTTCGAAATTATAAGAATTTCACCATATGAAAAACATATTTCAATTTCAATGATATTTTGGTTATTTTGGAGCAATATAAATGGTACTTTTGAAAAAAAAAGAACCATGACTTGTTCCTTTACACTTATGCATTAAAAGTTTAACATAAAAGTCAATGGTTTTGGTAAAAACAGGGGTGTCCATTTCGCCCCGGGTGTCCATTATACCCCTAATAGCTCAATATCTCCGATATGGTGTGAGATAGGCAATTTGAATGTTCGACAATGTTATACTGCTTCTCAAGTGCAGTATTATTTCACATTGCGACATTAAAACGTTATAAACTGATCATGCAGATTCAAAAAAAGCTCAATACAGGTGCGGCTCGATTATTCAAAAAAAAATCACCCTGAACAATCGAAATTTCCAGATATTTAATCGAATCATACTTTGTTTTATTGTTGATGTTCTTCCAGCAAAACAATTCAATAATTATAGAAGATACATAGTGCAATAAAGCCTCAATTGAACCACGGACAACATTGCTATCTTGTATTTGAGGAATGTAGTTTTAGCAGAAAAATCTGCATAATCAATATAAATCTTGTTGTTAATAATATTTATAATAATAAATCACGGGAATGTTGAGATAATCCTAGATAATGCTCTGGAAACAGCCGGGGCTTGTGGCGCAATTGGTCACACATTTGCTTCATAAACAGATGGTCATGGGTTCGATCCAAGCCCCGGCACTTTCGACAGTTGCTCTTTCCCCCTGAGAGCAGCTGACACTTGACGCTCTTCTGAGCCCATGGCTCCTCAAATGGACCCAGATACTTGGACATCGGTGAATGGCAACCCATAATGGACCCCCAATCAGACTGGAAACAGGAACAACCAACAGCCACACGTCAACTTCCTCGTGCTCATCATTCTACCATGATAGGCTAGAAAGTGAAAGCAGCGCAACGGCCACCAGTTCGATATAGTACAATTAGAATAGAAACATTTAGGCACTGTACAGTGGCGCAGCCAGAAATTGTCTCTGGGAGGGGTTTTCAACGGTCAATGATACCTTTTTTGATTTGACATTTTCATTTTGCAAACACTAATGAGCAATTGTATTCGTAGTTTGAAAATAGCGGCGCAGACGAAAAATTTTTTCGTCGCAAAGCGCTTTATACTGAAAATTTGTTCCACAAATTTTGGCTCTGGGGGGGGGGGGGGTTAAACCTAAACCCCCCCCCCCCCCCTGGCTACGCCAGTGGCACTGTACCAAGTGTAAGCACAGCTTCCAATTGGGATCGCTCACGCAGTTCCCTAGTGAATAATAGAGCTGTAAATTAGGTTAAGTGATTGAAGAATAAAAAAATGCTCTGGAAATATCCCAAGAAACAGAACTAGCTGAATAACGGTTTATTAGGCTAAAGCTTGCTTAAGAGTGATCTGTTCCACTCTTAGTAAGCAAAAATGTTTGATGAAATACCAAGCTATCTATTCCAAGAGTAATCAATGAAAGAATTCTGAGAACAATCCCGTAACTACCCGGGGAATCCCTGAAAAAAAATCAAGATCATGGATTGAATTTCCGAAGAAATCCAGTCAGGAATATCTGATGATGATGCTGAACGAATCTTTGGAAGAATCCTGGGTAGAAATCCGTAAAAAAAACACATTCCAGAGAGATATCCAGGGGTAATGGATCATTGAAGCAGACTTTTCCGCTACTCACCGCATCAAAAAAAAAGCGCCACCGTATATGGGCGGTAACACAGTGACAGCAGTCGAGTTACGTCAAACACACAAGGCTACGGTGGCGCTATCTGTTTATTTCATAGCAGTCGTTTTAGTTATTTGAGTGATCCATTCTTAAATTCCCCTAAAGGAATCATTGATGGATTCTTGTAAGGAATATATAAAATAATATTTAAAAACAAATCTGAGGTGAATCCTTAAGAATACTTTTAGGAATTGTGGAAAAATAATGAATCTCTGAATGAATCCCTGGAAAAAAATTCTATCAGCTTAATACTTTGGAAACAAAGCGAAGAACAGAATTTGCACAAGTGTTACGCCAAGAATAAAAAAATTACATTCTCATGAATCCCGGAAGGAATCCATGGAGAAATTACTGAGAAAACCCCTGCATAAACTCCACGAGAAATCCTTCGAAAATCCTCTGCAGAATAAACATTTATGCATATGGAGGTTGTCCATAAATTAAGTCACGCTTTCAGGGAGAAGATAAGAGGTGCGTTCATAAGCGTGCCACGATCCATGCAAATATTTTTGAGGTGTGACAATTTGCATATTTGCGTGATATAATGATTCGTTCGTCATTTGTCTTTAAAATTTGGACGCAAAATTGAAATAGGATTTCTTGATGTTTCTTCTTAAATTATTTCAGAAAAGTGTTTGTGCAGATTATGATTTCAGAAAAGCAAATTGGGTAGAGATAATGTTACATTGAAACGAATGACTCTCGGGCATTTGTCATTCGGCCGTACGGGTGAAAGGTTTTCGGGAAAATGTAACATTACCTATTGATGAAACACCAGAATTATCTGATCCTCCTGAACAACTTTGGCTAAGACGAAACTTTTCTATCTGCTTTCTATCTGAATACCGACATAGGGAAGTGTAAAACTATACTTGATAACTTGTGACATCTATCGGCGAAATCACCTAATAGTTGGCGAGTGACAAGAATGATCTTGTCCTTTTGAGCAACTTTGCCGAAGATGGCACTTTTCTATCTGCTTTGGATCCCGAGATAGAGAAGTCTAACACTTTAACAGACATTCTGTCCATCTGAATAACTTTGCCAAAGACGGCACATTTCTATCTGCCTTCGATCCCGAAATAGCGGAAAGGGTGTCCACGATGAAATTGGCATACAGAAAATATTGTATAACTTTTGATTGCGTTTGTCAAATTTTTTAACTAATTTTTGACCAAGTAGCTAATACCATAAAATTTTCATTCAAATCGGTTGAGTATTGGCGGAGATATCTTTGAAACAAGGTGTGAATATTACGCAACTCACTATAACAATCCGTTTCCGACATTCTTAACAAACTGCAGTAGAATCACTTGGCTTGACACGGGACCTCGCAAACACAGGCGACTGGCTCCGCCAAAGCTCCACTCCTCAATGAGGCAGCAACTCCACTGTCTCGTCATGATGATTGTTGTCACCGATGCTTACTAGGGGAAGGACACGCAAGGGGAATATCACTAATCATTATTCACACCCCACACAAGGGAATTGCCACTTGAGAATCTTGTGCAAACAAACATTTTGGAAAATATCACTTTTTTGCCGTTTCAACTCTGGCGCCAAAAATACTGAAAAGATTTCAACGAAAATTGTTATGTACGTGAAGTATGTATGTAGAAGTAATTTGTCAAAATTTCATTTAATTCGATCATACCGTTAGAAAGTTATAGCCATATAAGTCGCACTATGTCGCAACAAGAAGATGTGGTTTTTGGTATAGTGAAATTCAAACTTCTCTTACTTTGAAAGTACTCATCAAAAATGGCTGAACTTTTCACTGTAAACAGTTTAACACAACAATTTTACACTGTCAAAGTTTTATAAAAATCGGGACAGTGTTACCAGTTCTACAATCAAAATAGTGCACGCGGAACTAAAAATGGACAAAAATGAACCTAAAATTTACCTTGAAGCGATTTGAGCTCTGGATTTTTACTAGAAAAAGTACTGAACCGATTTCGATCAAATTCTTACCACTTAATTAATACTATGTTAAGAATATCGAGTGAAATTTTCAAACATTTTGATGAGGTAACAAAAAAGTTATAGCCTAAGCAATTTTTTGAAATGGGTGCCCAAAATTTTCTAAAATCTCATTTTATGATATCGACCATCCCGAATAAATCGGTATCATTCAACTATTGCAGAGGTTATTGTTTTCGCACTATTTGTGTTATCATTGACAGGATCATAAATCAATCATACAATATATCATATCGGTGATAGCAGTTATCGTTTTCAGAGTTTCAATGATAGACTGAATGGGTTGTTAAGTATCGTTACCATTCAAAAATGCCTTTTTTCTCGAACAAAATTTTTGATGAATGATTTATGTTATAATCACTTTATGATAAATTTTATGATACAGTGAATAATAAAAACAAAACGGAAATATTTCACCAATTCTGTTTTATCGGCCAGAAAAAAGTTACACCCCTGCAGATTTGATCGATTCGGGTGAACCATTGGGCGTGTCGTTGTTTCGAATTGGATTGTTTTTTTTTTGTTTGACACGGGAACTGAACTGATGCAGTTATCGGGATCATTTTTTACTAGTCGCGCTTTGTTTGAGGCTAAAGTGAATAAGTGCTCGCGGGTGATTAAAAGCCAATAAAGTTTGGAAGGCAAATTTCGATTTGGAAAAAAACATGAAAGTGACAAATAATTAAGTGCGCAAAGTGATCAATTGAAAGTGATAAATGAAGATCCGTTTAAAATATTTGTCTGACTGTCGATAAAAACTGATAAATGGGAAAGAATCACTAGCAAATCTTACGACGAAAGCTGATTTGCACCTAAGGAAATATTCCTCCCGGCGAACTGACACAACCTCCACCGGAGGGAGAGCCGATGCCCATGAACGGTGCTGGAGAATATACACGGGAATGTGCCGCCTGCAGCGTTGGTGTTTGGGAATTGATTTCCAGAATTTTGTTTCGCTAAGCTGTGATGAATTGATCATGGATCGAAAGGTAGGTATCTGCATGCTGTTATAACGTTTTCATTATGACCGTACAAGTCCAGCAAAAAAGTACCCGTAATTGAATGCGGGCAGGAAAATAATCAAATATGAATTATTAAAAATTATTCAATTATCATCGAGTAAATCTTTATCATTGATACTATGGTTTATTAAAAGTGTTGTATGATCCCATTTCAAGAAGTTCCATCATTCAATCATTAAACTATTATTGTATCTATCGTTATTATTCTATGAATGGAAATCGTATGATATGAACGATACCAGTAACCATATTTTTCTATGCGGGATATCTACGCCAATACTCAACCGATTTTGATGAAAATTTTATGGTATTAGCTACACATAGTATACTATTAATGGTAAAAAAATTGCTATTTTGGCGTACGCAATCGAAAGTTATACAATATTTTCTGTGTGCTAATTTCAACGTGGACACCCTTAATACAGATTTTTGAGCATCCGTACAGATTTCGTTTTACCGTATTACCCCGCTAATACGACACCGACTGTTGTCGAATAACCGGGGTAAACTTTTAATTCGACAAACTGGTCACCCTACCCACATTGTTCATTAAAACTTGGCAACTCTTTTTTTGTTTTTGTTTTGATTTCTGGATTTGTTATGAAACATAATTTCAACAGATATTGCGGTGGTGCGAATGAAAAGCTCGTTCTTTCTACGATTGTTGCCATTCCCAGTTCATTCCGGTTGGTCTCCAGGCGGTTTGGGCGTCAAATAGCACCAACTCCGAACTTCCGGAATTAGCGGCTGCAAGAGGAGCTGCTGCGGGTGCGAGTATAAGCACAATATCAAACTGTTTTGCATTTACAGTGTACATCGCTGTGACATTTCAACACTTTTTAATTCGACATGTGTCGTATAAGCGGGGTACGAATTAAAAAGTGTCGTATTAAAGCGTGTCGAACCAGCGGGGTAAGACGGTATATGAAATACAGATTTTTGAGCTAGAGGGGCTGTTTTATTTTTGAATGGGATACAGATTTTTCTCCAAAGTTTTGTATGGGATACAGATTTTTGAAAAGTGTGATACAGATTTTTCAAAAAAAATATCTAGCATCCCTGCTTCTGACACCTGCTACCTAATTTGAACTCAAAGCTCTATCTAGCACGTGATCTACTTGTAGATTAACTTGTCACCGTTCTTGTAGATAGGCCAGCTGGTGTTCGGCCATTTTCCTGAACGCCATTTGGTCAAACGCCATTCGGCCGAACGCCTTTTGGTCGAATGCCATCTGGTCGAATGGGCATTTGGCCGAATTAACATCGAAAGAATTTAGAAGAACTTTTGACAAACTAGCTGCCAATATAATCGGAAATATTTCCTTCTTTTAATAATAAGGTATTATTTCTAGTTTTACCATTCGGAGATTAGTTGGTGCTGAAAGTGACTTTATTTTATCAGAGTTGTATCCTTCTTTCCAAAATAGGATGTTCTTTTGAGTTATGCTGCTGATGTGAGAAACAGTGGCATTATCACAGTTCATTATTCATTTTCGGCGTTCGTCCAAACAGCATTCGGTCAAATGTTTCGGTTCGCAGTTCCTGCCAATTGACCGGTACGGCCGAACGATGAACATTTCCTGGATCATGATTATGAGTTCAGCTGTGGTAACATCACCCTTCTGAGCTGCTTTATTTTTTTTTTAGCTGATAAATGGCACCTTGTGAGGCACGAGAATTTCAATTTTCAAACACTTGTCTTGTCACTGGAACTTATTTATGTTTTTGACTGAATTATTCCTTCTTCCAGCTGAAATACAGGTACTCTTCGATATAACGTACAAAAAAATTTTCTCTTTGTACGTTATATCGAAGTGTACGTTATATCGAAGCAGAGAAAAATTTAATATTTTTTATGCTAATGTTGATGTTTTTGACGTGAAATGAACCATAAATGATAATTTCGGTGAAATTCACAAAACCACTAATGAAAAACAGGAGTTTTCATGAAAAACTCATTTCGTTTTTTGCGCTTCGATATAACGTACATTTTGCTTCGATATAACGTACACAAATTTGTTTCCCCAAATTGCGCTAATTTTGGGTAACAAGGCTGATGCTGCAACACAGCATTGATATGAGTGGTTTCGTAGTTTATCTGATAGTTAATCCTGGGAAAAAATGAAAAGTTCAATGTTGTACGTTATATCGAAGCAAAATGTACGTTATATCGAATTCGCTATATCGAGGGTACGTTATATCGAGGGTACGTTATATCGAAGAATACCTGTAGCATTAATAACAATATCAACTTCTGTTTTTGGACATTGATTTACTTTCTGTTGATTTTCCAAAATGTGCCTCGTATTTCAACGGTACAAATCTTGTTTGCCTGGGTTTAGAACTTGGCTGCTTGACCGGCATCGCTATTGATAAAACCCAGATTAATCCACCTAGTGGTGATAGCGCCTTTCTCGTCGAATATGTAGTCTAAGATATTTCCGTCGCCATAAGCCGAAGTGTTCATGAATCCTGAAAATACTCTAGAACGGAACAAACATCATTTTCTTCTTTTGTTACAGTTCTCGTTCGTCAATGAGGGAGTGGAGTTGATAAATAATAAATGTATTTGATGAAAAGAAAAAAAAAAATACTCAAACAATTAAGCAAAATCGCTTAATTTATCGGGTTTGGTACGAAATTTTCTGGAGGACTCTTCACCTTAAAATTTAAAAATTTATTGGTTTATTCATTTGTGCCCTTCCTCAAAATGTTGAATTCCGACCCAAAATTTCCAAGGGGGACCCCTCTTGACTTAAGAGAAAATCGAAATTTGTGTCAGCCTTGTTCAGAAAAGCAAGAACCTTATCAAAGCCATAATCAAATTTGGAAACTTATTGATGGCTCATATTCCTATCTTATGTATTATTTTATACGTATAAGCAGAGCTGAAAAATATTAAACCTCTTAATTGACTGCTTGACCACCTTCACTAGCACTGGATGCCGAACATTATCAAGACGTTTCAGCAATTTTTTTTCTGCACAGTTTAGCCTTTACTTTATTATCATTGGTTATACTGCCGTTCTACGCATGATTATCCCATGTTATATAGGATTCCCATATAACATGGGACAATTGGGCGTGGAACGGCAGTATAAGATTCATGTAAAATTTGACAAAAAAAGTGCAAGCAAGTAAAATTTCCCATAAAAAACCCATTCAAATTTCATCCGTGTTACAGAGTGCGATGGTTCAACCAGTTGCATCAAAATTGTGCGCAGTAATTTAAATCGCAAAAAGGGATAGATGCTATAAAATAAAAATTTCCCATACAACAATTGATCCATCCTACTGTATAATTACGCCTCAGGTAATCTTAGATGTGCTCAGAGCTTGGGTCAAAGACTATTTTCCTGCTGCCCGTTTATCTTGTTATCGAACAATTTTGATGATTTTATATTTCGCATGCATGGGTTTGGTTCACTTTTTAAACTGGCCACATCCGGCGAGACATCTGGAAACGGTTCCGGAAAACAACCGGTTCCGATATGTTATTTTGAGTATTGATTGGTGATTTATCGGTGATAAACAGCTTGTTAAGCGTTTCGACCTACTTCGGTCATCATCAGACGCATTCAGCAGGATTCACCCCTTCAACTTCGTCGGTTTACTATTCAGATATGGTCTGAAACTATTTTCCTGCTTACCGTTTTTCTGATTATCGATAAAGCCGCTATTTGGTGTGTCGCATGTCTGGGTTCGGTTCACTTTTTAATTGGCCACTTCCAGCGGGACACCTGGAACCGGTTCCGGAACACAACCGGTTCAGATGTAGTCTGAAACTTTTTTCCTGCTTACCGTTCATCAGGTTATCGCAAAAGCCGCAATTCAATGTGTCGCATGCCTGGGTTTGGTTTTTTTTTAATTGGCCACTTCCAGCGGGACATTTGGAACCGGTTCCGGAACAGATATGGTCTGAAACTATTTTACTGCTTACCGTTCATCTGGTTATCGATACAGCCGCTATTTGGTGTGTCGCATGCCTGGGTTTGGTTCACTTTTTTTATTGGCCACTTCCGGCGGGACACCTGGAACCAGTTCCGGAACACAACCGGCTCAGATATGGGCTGAAACTATTTTACTGCTTACCGTTCATTTGGTTATCGAAAAATCCGCTCTTTGATGTGTCGCATGCCTGGGTTTGGTTTACTCTTTTAATTGGCTCCTTCCGGCGGGAAACCTGGAACCGGTTCCGGAATACAACCGGTTCAGATATGGGCTGAAAATATTTTACTGCTTACCGTTCATTTGGTTATCGAAAAAGCCGCTCTTTGATGTGTCGCATGCATGGGTTTGGTTCACTTGTTTAGTTGGCCACTTCCGACAGAACATCTGGAACCGGTTCTGAAACACTACCGGTTCAAATATAGTCTGAAACTACTTTCCTGCTTACCGTTCATCAGGTTATCGCAAAAGCCACAATTCGATGTGTCGCATGCCTGGGTTTGGTTTTTTCCAGCGGGACATTTGGAAACGGTTCCAGAACAGATATGGTCTGAAACTATTTTACTGCTTACCGTTCATCTGGTTATCGATACAGCCGCTATTTGGTGTGTCGCCTGCCTGGGTTTGTTCACTTTTCTAATTGGCCACTTCCGGCGGGACACCTGGAACCGGTTCCGGAACACAACCGGTTCAGATATGGTCTGAAACTATTCACCTGCTTACCGTTCATCAGGTTATCGAAAAAGCCGCTGTTTGATGTGTCGCATGCCTGGGTTTGTTCACTTTTTTAATTGGCCACTTCCGGCGGGACACCTGGAACCGGTTCTGGAACACTACCGGTTGTAATATTGTTTGAAACTACGCAATTTGACGTGTCGCATGCATGGGTTATGTTCACTTTTATATTTGGCCACTTCCGGCGGGACACCCGGAACCGGTTCCAAAACACTACTGGTTCAGATTTAGTCTGAGACTATTTTCCTACTCCCCGTTCATCAGATAATCGAAAATGCAGTGGTTTGATGGGTCGCATGCATGGGTTTGTTGCATTTTCATATCTGTCCCCTTCCTGGGGTACCGGTCCGGAACACCTAAATGGCCATAACTCCGGAACGGCTGGACCGATCTGAACCATTTTCAATAGGAAACAATGGGGAAATATACCGCGTCGAATGAACCATCGGTCGTTGAAATCGGTTCATATTTACTATCTAAAAATGAGGTGACCTTTTTGTACACATACACACACACACACATACATACACACACACACACACACACACACACACACACACACACACACACACACACACACACACACACACACACACACACACACACACACACACACACACACACACACACACACACACACACACACACACACACACACACACACACACACACACACACACACACACACACACACACACACACACACACACACACACACACACACACACACACACACACATACACACAGACATCATCTCAACACGTCGAACTGAGTCGATTGGTATATAACACTTGACCCCTCCGGGGGCTCTATCACATTTTCGTTTTTGGAGTGAACATATAGCCTTTCGGTACACCTTGGTGTACGAGAAAGGCAAAAATGTCTGAACTGTTAAAATTGAACTTCTAAACCGGAGTATCCCAACCCTTATTCATTTGAATCTAATATACCACTGGAATGTGCAGTAAGTCAAAGCAAAAAGAGTGACACGCCATCAAATCGCTCACAAGTTAAGCTGTAGTTCTTTTAAATAAACTATTTTCTTGCAAATTGCTTTCAGTTCAATACAGTTTGAGTTAAGAAATTTACTCTAGCCACTGTAGGTTTTGGAGCCAAAATTCTTATCACCACTAACAATCGACTCACCACTAAAGGTCGTTTCCGAAGTGTCTACGAACGTTAGCACGCGATGTCACCCAGCTTGATGGATACATGCCCAATTGTGGGACCGGAAACATACCACCTGACCGAAAAGAACACCACACAGTCTGACAACCATACCAGCAGAAGAAAATAAAACCACCCCCATTGTAATTTCGGTTTTATCCTCTTGATCCAATTATTACATCGTGTTGTAGTGCGGAATTAATTTGACGTCAAAATATCGCTGCCAAGTTCTGCCGGGGGCTCGCGAGAAATGCAGACACGCACCGCACAATACGCGGCGATAGCATCGAGTAGCACGTGCGCGTGGGAGTCATAGGGCACGCGTCTTCCCGTCGTCGTGTTGCAATGCTAATTGAACTTTACCAAAAGACGTCCCGGCCTGTCTCGGCTATTGGGGACTAGGGTGAATAAACAATTATGAGCTCTCGACAGCCGTTCCTGCGAATGCTATCACACCAAGGAGGGTGATTGCCCCGAATATTCCATATCTTCATGGTGGCATGCTTGATTTTTCGAGGACCCCACCAATTTTCCTGTCCAATTTTGTTTTCACTGATAATTATCGCCCCTATTAAAGCTGGCGAAAATATTCGTGTGCGGCGCACTCGGAAGCGATGGCAGATAACGAGGTGCCGTCACCACTTGACCGCCTTCGAAGGGTTTTCAAACCCAAGAAATGACTAAACTGTTTGTTTCTTCGCCCGCCGCCAGGCTTTCGAAGGGAAAAGAAACCAATATTTCACCTCATCGAAAAAAAATCAAAAGACAAGCAGGTAATCGAATCTTCAACGGCATGTTATCGCGTGTCAACGAAAATTTTCGGGAACAAAAATTCACCTTGAAGTGAGAGTGACGTGGTGCGCGGGGAACCGATTCCGGATGCTGAGGAATTACATTTGCCATGACACGAAGACTACGGCGCACGGAGGACCGACCAATATGAGAATAAATATTTTGTCAATAAACAGCCTTCAACGAACTGACTTCCCCGGAATGGACCCCTCCGTTCAAGTGCGAACCGACCGATCGAATGGCACTCGCGACAGGCCTATGCTGGAGATATTTAAATATTGATTCAATTTTCGATGTCAATATTGATGGAGAAGAAATGTACTCGTGCTTGAAGCTTTCTTTCTCTTAACCCGTGGGCTGCGCTGAAGAATCCCGAATCGATCTCAAATCTGTGGCCAGGTGAATGCTTCGTGATAAACCCTTCTGTGAGTCAAATGCGAAAAGAAATTCCCTAACGGTTTACATTTCTCCTCAAATGATATTGACTGAAAAAAGCGTAGGTGTCGAAGCGCGTTACCCACCGATGATGCTCGTGTAAGCAAACTCCACCCGTCAGTCGGAGTCTGAGCCTGAGGTGCACCAACGCATGTTTGCGCACTGTTAGTGCGTCCTTCGCGCGCTAGGGGCCTGCTGAGCGATGCGATCGATCATCTCTAACGGGAAGTGATTTATTGATTTTGGATTCCTCATCTTATTACAATTGAATTTATCATCTTTGCGCAACAAGAGTCAATCCCAGCGAACCAACCAGTGGAGCATTTTAAGAATAGGGGAGATAGCGATGCAAATGCACCTTGTACAACAGAGGTGAAAAAGTGGAGTTTTCATGAAAAGAGGCATTAAGCAGTATGAAAGAAAAAATGGCCAAAATTCTACTCATTTATGAAAAAAAAACTTTTTACTACTGTCAGTAACGGAATGGTATTTTCTTGTTTTTTAACTTATAACACGCGGCACTTGCGTGGCTTTATTCTTTCTTAAGTCACGAGTATATGACAATAATGAGGTAAAATATTCAATCCCAACAGTACATATCAGACCAACATCTCCTAGGATGCATGCGTATGCATCTCTTCCTGGACATGACCAGGAGATGTTGATGGATTGTCGTCGTTGTCGTCGTCGTCGCGGATGGATGGCGCAAGGGCCGATGAAGTGATCTTGGACGCCCTCGAGCCGGGCCGCGGATTGTAAAGTCATCCCCGCACTCACTCATTTGTTTTCATTTGCTTCTCTCTTGAGTCTTGAGTCTGGCCGGCCATTGAATGCAATCGATAATGGTTAATAACTGCGGAGCGGCTGCAGCGGGGACTCCTGCAGTTTTCTTGACACACTTCAACGCCAGGGTTGCGCGCGGTTCTCGAGCGTTGAATTTCTGGCTTTTGTGTTGTTCCACTGCGCCTCCGGGATGGTGTTGAGTGTCATTGTAATAAATTATGAACGAGTGGATGCATTTCATTGTGTTTATACAGGAAAGAGGTGTTCGTTTATTGTCCATATTGGGATTGGCTGATGAGTTCAATACCTACCTTTGGAAAGCTCTGTGGATGCGTTTTCAATCATTATGAAACAGTGAACTAGAACTCGAGATGGAAGTGAATGTTTATTTTTCTCAACTGTTTGAATAATTGCGACGATTTCATGAATCAACAGTAACGTACCTGTCAGACGTATAACCGATTATAACCTACAAACCGGCACACAGTGGGAAAAATCGACCCAAAAAACAGATCTTTTAACGCCGCTGGTTTCGGTACGAGAAGTTGATCATTTCTGGCGTAAAAAAAATACGAGAAATGGATTGGTGCTAATTTCATTCACCGCACGGCACGGGAAGTGGTCCATTTGCCCTATTTTGCCCTTTTTCATACAAAAAGAAAATCAAAATGTACTTTCAAACAACTAACACGGCTGTAGATCATTGAAAATTGCTGCAGGTGTAATTGGAAGTTAATATGAATCATGAGAATTAATGAAAGATCCTTTAAAATGCTTATTTTGCCCCATATGCCCCAACAACTGTCGGATATTCTCAATTTTTCGTAATTGTGAATGGATTTTCAATGTTACTAACTTGAAGTTGATTTGTTTGGCATAAACAAAAAGCGCCACATCTTTAATCACCAGAATCATCTTCGGGAGTTGTCCAATTTGCCCCATTTTGCCCTATTTACATGAAAAAATGAGATTTAAAATGTATCAAATACTGCTATGGAACGTTGAAATTAGTTTTAGGTGCAATTGGAAGCTTCTAGTTATCATGCGCATATATTAAAGATATTTTCCCTATTTTACTCTACATGCCCCTAAAACTGCTGGATAATAACATATTTTGATGATGATTAACCTGGGCTTGTTAGGGGAATATCTGTAAATAAAAGAAAATCGGGTTAAGTACGGTTCCTTTGAATTCCACTAAGAATTTGCATCCTTTGACAGATACGTATTTCGACCTCAACTGTAAGGTCGTCTTCAGTGTCTTGTACTTGACTCGACTTCGAGTCAAGTCAAGTACAAGACACTGAAGACGACCTTACAGTTGAGGTCGAAATACGTATCTGTCAAAGGATGCAAATTCTTAGTGGAATTCAAAGGAACCGTACTTAACCCGATTTTCTTTTATTTAACATATTTTGTATGGTTTTGTAATGTCACTGGATGCAAAACATGAAGCCCTGGTACAAATGCGGTTTATCGAATAATACTACAATCATTCTCGGAATGGTATAAATAGCTGACCATTTCACCCCAATTTTCCGTGATTTTTGTCATGTAATGAATAAATCAATTTCCCTTATTAGAATTGGTACTAAAACCAATGTGATCAAAAAAGACATGTATACTTTTTGATAATTTCAGCTTTTGATGGGGAATTAAGGGCATAATAATCATTTTATAAAATACGTCAAATATGCACTAAACTAATTAAATGGGGCGTCTCAAAGCACCAAACTATATATATATTTAAGATGCCTCATTAAATCAGTTGTGTGCATATTTGCCACAAATTAAGATTAGGGTTAATGCTTATTATACCCTGTATTCCCCAACAAAGTCATATGTTTTTTAACTGTCCTTTCAGGGAATTGGGCTAACATGGACAGCTATTAGTACCCTCTCGTGAATGATCGATAAACCGTATTTATGTATATAAAAATGATATAGGACTTCATGTACGCAACCAGTGACATTACAAAACAATAGAAAAAATGTTATCATCCAGCAGTTTTAGGGGCATGTAGGGCAAAATAGGGAAAATATCTTTCATTTGTGCGCATGATAGTTGTTAGCTTCCAATTTCAACGTTCCATTACAGTATCTGTTTCTTATAAATATATTTTAAATCTCATTTTTCTATGTTAATAGGGCAAAATGGAGTAAATTACAAAACTACTGAAGATGATTGATGTGATAACAGATCTAGCGCTTTTTGTTTATGCAAACAAAAAAGAAATTCAAATCAGTAACATTAAAAATCCATTCATAATCATGTAAAATTCACAATTTCCAGCAGTTGTTGGGGCATATGGGGCAATATAGGCATTTAAAGGATCTTTCATATATGTTTATGATTTCTATTAACCTCTGATTACACCTGCAGCTATTTTTATTGATCTACAGTCGTGTTAGTTGTTTCAAAGTACAGTTTGATTCTATTTTTGTATGAAAAAAGGGCAAAATGGGGCAAAATTGACTACTTCCCGTGCCGTGCGGTGAATGAATTTAGCACCAAACGATTTCTCGTACTTTTTACGTCAGAAATGGTCAACCGAAACCAGTGGCGTTAAAAGATCCGTTTTTTGGGTCGATTTTTCCCACTGGTGCGGTGTACGTCAGTTCATATCGAACGCAAAGAGCTGTGGAAAATCATGGAATAGAATGGTTTCTCCAAAAAACTGACAAGACTGATTGAAGCGACGATGAACAGTGTAAAAAAGTGCGTAGAGGTTTCGGCCGGTGAGTTTAAGTTGTTGAAATTTCACTGATGACTACGAAAAGGTGATGGACTCTCACGCCTGCTTAACATCACCCTGGTAAGTTTTATGCGACGAGACGGGCTCAACAGCCGGGGCACGTTTCTCACGATATCAGGCCAATTTGTCTGTTTTGTAGTTGATAAATATGCAGGGATAAGGTGGGAGGCCACTCGACGGACGGACGTGAGGTGATAGAAAGGTGGTATCAGAACTTTGATAAGCACCTGAATGACGTGCAGATCATGAGCACGGGAGACTACCACAACGGAGGGAACGACTACGGGAACAACAAGTTGGAAAAATCTCACTTTCGTGCTCACCATTAGCGAGTTTCTAGCGGTGGTGGTGAACCGTGTGAGTTACGGAAAGTTAAGGATACCACCATTCGTCAACTCAAAACCAAAAAAAAAAACTGCTGGGAAGGATGATATCGCAGCTGAACTACCGTTCCGAACAGCTACCGGAGCAGTGGAAATAATGGGTAAACTGTCCTATTCACAAGAAAGATGACCATTTGGAACTTGAAAACTCCAGAGCCATCAACAGTTTGAATGCTGCCAACAAAGTGCTATTATCACCTTCCATCATCTGTCACCTAAAACGAATGAGTTTGTGGCAAGCCATCAACCCGGCTTCATGGACAGCCGGTCGACAACGGATCAGATCTGCACCATACGGCAAATCCTCCTGAAAGACCGTGAATACCAGGACTCAATGCATCATCTGTTCTATGGAAAACAATGAACGAAAACGGATTTCCTGGGAAACTCACCACACTGGTCAAAGCAACGATAGACGGTATGCAAAACTGCGAAAGGGTTTCGGGTAAACTATAAAGTTTGTTTTGAATATCGACGGGTCAGGGATTCGTTCAAAACTTCTCCAGGAGTTTATTCGATAGATTCCACCATGAATTTCTCTTGGGAATCCAACAGTTTCTAATGTTTTTTTTCAGGAACTTGATAGCGATTGTAGGCGTATTTTCGGTCCTCGGGTTGCTTATAAAACAACTGTTTTAATTAAAGCCGACGTTTCGAGCGTTTATTCACTCATCTTCAGGGCAAACTACAATTTACATACAAAGTTTGAGTAGTCAAGTCATTTGTTATACAAAAAATACTCACATCAAAAGTTGTTTTTAGGTCAAGTGGGTTTGGACATGGACTGATGGAACGGCTAACAACATTACACTGTAATTGTACATACAAATTTCGGACATTATGACTTGATTCGTTTTTACAATAATTAAAACTTTGGACGGAGCACAAACTTACACAGCTTTCACCTAGGCACATCTAAACAGGTTTGAATTAAAATGTCTATGAGTGGAGACGTCAAACGAAAAGATGGAACATAAAGGACGGAAACATTAACAGAAACAGAGAATCACAGCGTGCTGTGACGATGTTCTGCTATCTTTCTCCGTTCGTGATTGAGTGCAGAAGACCCGAGTAAACAACACTCAAATTACTTGTGTCGGTTCTATAGTTAACCGTTTTGGTGTCACAAAAAATGTGACACATTTCAAGAACTTGAAGTGCGTTCAAACGATTGTCCTGTTCTAAAATTTTAGTACCAGGTAAATCGAATCGGTGTTCGTTTTCAATCACATGGACCATCAACGCCGTCTTTTTGAATTCTTCCTCCCTCTCCGTCGCTCTGTTCGGGTCGGAAGATTTCAAATCTGCGTATCGGTTGATGAGAGACCGATGCCCAGAGAGACGGTTTTTCAACTGTTGCGTAGTCAGCCCAATGTATGCGCAGTCGCAATCGGCGCAGGGAATGCGGTAAATCACATTTCTCTTCTCCAACTGCGGCGTTGCATCTTTGAGCTTCGAAAACAACAGTCTGTTTGTTTTGACGCATTTGAAGCCCAATTGAACGTTGGGGAAGTTTCTATTGATGACTTTTGCGAGAGCCGGCGTGAGCTTCTCTACGTGGTGAAGGGATCGATACACTTTTGGTTCGGGATGTGTACTGCTGTTGCTCTCATGTGTGTTTGTGTTCTTGTTGATATATCGGTTTATCAACCGATTTATCAATGAGCTTGAGTAGTTGTTGTTTAGCAGATAATCCCGGACCAACTCTTTCTTCTCATTTTCTGATCTGCACGTCGACAACTTGAACACTCTCCCAATAAAGCCAGTGGCCGTGTTTAGTTTTTGTGTGAGAGGGTGAAATGAAAAATAATTCAAAATGCGCCCCGATGCTACAGGTTTTTTGTACCAGTCGGTGACGATTTTTTGCTGCGCTGTGCGTATAAGCAGCATGTCAAGGTACGGCAGCTGATTATTATTTTCCATTTCACACGTAAATTGAATGTGTGAGTTGAACTCGTTGAGCGCATTTCTCACATGTTCAATCATGTCGATTGGAAGAGCGGTGATCAAATCGTCGACGTACTTTTTCAAAAATGGAATAGGAATATCAATCCCTTCAAGCACGTGATCTAGCAATGTTTCCATCACTAAATCTGCAAGAGCCGGAGACAATGGGTTACCCATTGCCGTTCCCGACTTTTGACAGTAGAAGTTGCCACGGTGGACGGAAGTTGCCACGAACGGAGAAAGATAGCAGAACATCGTCACAGCACGCTGTGATTCTCTGTTTCTGTTAATGTTTCCGTCCTTTATGTTCCATCTTTTCGTTTGACGTCTCCACTCATAGACATTTTAATTCAAACCTGTTTAGATGTGCCTAGGTGAAAGCTGTGTAAGTTTGTGCTCCGTCCAAAGTTTTAATTATTGTAAAAACGAATCAAGTCATAATGTCCGAAATTTGTATGTACAATTACAGTGTAATGTTGTTAGCCGTTCCATCAGTCCATGTCCAAACCCACTTGACCTAAAAACAACTTTTGATGTGAGTATTTTTTGTATAACAAATGACTTGACTACTCAAACTTTGTATGTAAATTGTAGTTTGCCCTGAAGATGAGTGAATAAACGCTCGAAACGTCGGCTTTAATTAAAACAGTTGTTTTATAAGCAACCCGAGGACCGAAAATACGCCTACAATCGCTATCAAGTTATCAAAGACGGTCGTTATTTTATCAATATTTTTTCAGGAATTCCGATTTCTCCATGAATTCGTGCTACGATTTCTCTAGGAATTTCGGCTGCTGTTATTCCACGAACTCTTCCGAAACTTCCTCCAGGATGTATATAACAATCTTTTCTGATATTTCCCTGCGAATTTTTGAAAGCATTTTTCCTTCGATACTTCCAGGTGTTTTTTTTTTGGACTTCCTTCAGAAATTCCTAATTGATATTCCTCTGTAGGATGTTTTTCAGAAACTTCTATCGGATCTCCTCTAGCGCTGTATTCAGATCAGTGAATCAAAATTCAACCATCGCGCAACAATAATGACAATGTCGCAACCTGTATTTGTTGCGACAAACAAACCCATGCGACATAAGTTTGTCCCAACTTGAAAATAATGGGATTAACATCGTACACCACGAGTTTAGAGATTTTTAAGCCTTGCATTGCGATTTTCGAACGGTAACTTCGAGTCGGTAAACAGTGCAACTCTGGTGAAGCTATATCATCAAACAGTTTCGACTTTGGGTTAGCAATAATTGATTATTCACGAGTTGAAAAGTACGTAACAAATTCAGCTTCCGTTTTGTCTGCAACAAAAAATTTCGAGATCATGTCATTATCTGTTACCAGTAGGGATGAAGAGTAATCCTAATTGATATTCCTCTGTAGGATGTTTTTCAGAAACTTCTATCGGATCTCCTCTAGCGCTGTATTCAGATTAATTTCTAAAGGAATTTCTCAAATAACTCCTCCAAAACATACCACACAACGTGGATTTATCCCGGAACTCTCCCGTGAATTTTCATAGGGATTTATTTTTCGGGAATTCCTGTAAAGATAACTTTCCATGGATTTCTCCGGAGATTCCACTAGGGATTTCTTTAAAATTCTCTAGGCTGCCTTCTGTTTTTGTGTTTGATTTGATTTATTATGATTTTAGGCATTTGCCCATTATCTTAAACTATTACGACACATACATTCATTTCAGGTCAATTAATCAAAAAACTACATACATCTAATTTTTTCTTAAAACATTTCAACATTAAACTGATTCCGATTAGCATAAGAAAATGACATTAAGCGATACATGGGTTCATTCCTAGCGTAACTTTGAACTCTATTTGGAATTTGAAACGGACGTACTTGTCTTAAACCTGATCGACCCTCATACAATGAAACCTGCCCTGCTAGGTATGGAGAAACGTATCTATTATCTATGACATTCTTCAAAAATAAAGCATCGGCCATTTTCCTACGAATTTCTAGCGAATCTATACCAACAACCATGCATAATGCCTTCAGTTATTTCTCCAAGAATAACTGAAACAATGTACATATCCAAGAATTTTTCTTGGGTTTCGGTATTCTTACAGGGATATCTATTGATATTGCTTCAGAAACTTCTCTTGAGATTTTTTCCGGAATTTCTGTACAGATTCTTCTAAGACTCTTGCTATGATTTCTCCCGGAATTCAAGCTAGAATTTCCAAGCTATTTTTGTTCCGGAATTGCTCTGCTATTATATCTGGAATCCTAACAGTAATTTATCCCAATGCACAGTGGCCAGAAAAGGACCCGTAATCGGACTTATTTAGAAGCCACTGGTTTGAAACTCAAACTGAAGCATTTTCCATGGAAAATGGGCCGATAAATCGAATGGTGATGGTTTCATCCTGTGCAGACCTCGGGAAGGGGTTCATTTTGTCCCAGTTTACCTTAATCAGCCGTTTTCTATGGGTATACTTCCATAACTCTATACGTCGCAGATATAAATTGACGAATAGACTGAGGAAGAGTTCATGCAGTGCTGAGCCCTATAAGTGATCCATTATGCCTTATTTCACCCTATATTTATTGTTTTATTGAATATATGACCGTAACTTTAATTCATTTAGATTTTATTGTACATAAATTGTTCATAAATTCCATGGTATTATATCTACAAAATTGAATGATGATGATATCTTGCTATGTTTTATCTTAGAAGTGGCGTATTTTACCCCACTTCACCTTAAATTAGTAGTATTGATGAATATAACATAAGGGGCCGTTCATAAACCACGTAGACTTTTTGGGGGAAGGGGGGGGGGGTCTAGCCGAAGTCTACGCTCCATACAAATTTTAAAATTTTTATATGGGCAAAAGTCTACGAGGGGGAGGGGGGTCTGAGATGGCCAAACTTTGGTCTACGTGGTTTATGAAATTGCCCCTAACATCTACAGCTTCAAATGCTGCAATAATTTAAGCTTATGATTGGACAAGAAAGATGTAATCAGCTCAAAAGTGATGATGGAGACATGCTGTGACATGTCTGTGTAATGTCCCATTTTACCCTATTTCACCCTATATTGCAATGACTCTTCTAGGAATACCTCCAGAAATTAATCAAGCCATTCTTCTATAGAAGGGGTGTCTCTACGTCTAGAGATTTCTTCGGCGATTGCCATAGGCATTCTGCAAATAATCAAGGGACTAATCCGAAGATTTTACAAAAGTAACATACTGGACTTCTTCAAAAACTTAGGCAAAGATTTTTCCAGTTATTCGTCTTGGGGTTTTAGTGTTTTTTCAAGGATTCTTCTACAGACATTCCACCAAAGATTTAACTAGAGGTTCCTCTATGACTTTCTCTATGAATTCTTTTACCAATTATGTTTACTGTTGAGGGAGTTTAAGTTACAAAACCCCGTTTTGAGTAATTCAGGCTCAAACTTTTTCTCCCAAAATTTATTTTAATATTTCTAATCAATGTAAAAATAATCTTAAATCCTCATTAATCCACCTAGTGGAAGCGGGATCTTTCTCGTGCCTTCGAAAACCCATTTCAACAAACCTCAAGTGACATGTTGATGAATATCGCACTTTCATACGTTTAACAAAAATCTATTTCATGGCGCCAGAAATCATACTGTTTATCTATCTTTGATATTTGAGCCTTAAACTTAAAAAAAAAACGCAATCTTGAATTTTGCGTCGCACTTCGGATTTAAGTGCGCCATCTTGAAAACTCTGGTCACCAATTTTTCTGGAGTCCAAAATTCATATCAAATACAGGTCGGACTCGATTATCCGGGTGACTTCAAAATTATTTCACCTCGGATAATCGAATCACCGAGCAACCAAGCCATGCTTCTTTTCTTTTATTTTTGATGCTCTTTCATCAAAAACTGTTCGTTAAACATAGAAGCTAACATATATGACGTTGTATTGCCTTAACTCAACGTCTGATATTATTATAACCATGTTTTCTGAAAATGAAATTTTAGCTGAAAATGTGAAAAAACCAAACAACTTTCATATAGGCTAAATCCTATTTACAGATGTTGTATTTGATGTTTATCACATGTTTAGACATAATGTAATCTAAAAATTTGTGAACAAAGCAAAAACAAAGTTTTCCCCGGATAATCGAGCCCCGAGTAATCGGGCCCCGGTTAATTGAATCCCCGGATAATCAAGTCCGACCTGTATACCCATACTGCATGGTTTAAGAGACTGAAACTTCATTACACATCCGCCATCTTGGATTTTAGACCACCATTTTGGTTATTCTGATTGCTATTTTTGGATTTTCCGGACAACCCTCCCCATTCCAAATATGTTCAAAGTTAATGATTTATTTTCCTTAAATTTCATTTCACAGCCGTACTATTGAATTTTGGGACGCCATATTGGATTTCAGATCGCTATCTTGGATATTCTGATCGCTATTTTTGGACTCCGGACTCGTCCCCACACAACATGTATCGATATTGCATGGCTTTAGAGCCTAAAACTCCATTAAACAGCCACCAACTTGAATTTGGTGCTTCCATCATGGATTTTAGACCGCCATCTAATGGGCTTTCAACAGGGAATCCCGTTTGCAGAACGCGTGCGTAAACGTATGGGAGTCTGAAAGATATTCGATGAATTTGCAGATGAGATTGATCCATGTACCAGTGCTAACGAAATGTGGAACAAAAACGGTAGACTCACCGGAAAAAAAGATAAGAAACACACAGAACAACATCAAACAAACTCTTCGGGCCACATGTCCCGGAAGACTACACACCAAATTTTTTGAAACGCTTCCAGCGCAAAAAAAAATCAGCAAAATAAATTGCTGAAGCTCAGCAAATTTTTTGCTGAATTTCAGCACAACAGCACAACATTGCTGATCAACTGTCAAAATTTCTGGATGGTTCAGCAAGTTTAAAAGTAATTGCTGATATTCAGTTAATTCGCATTGCTGAATGAAATCAGCACAAAAAAAATCAGCAAAGTTTGCTGAGTACCAGTAAACAAAATTTACAGTGTAGATCGATCCAATGCCAGTAGCGAAACGCAATGTGCTGGATTCGTCGTAATGCGAAATGGGAAACATTTATTCAGAAGAAGAAGCGGACATCTGCCCCAGGGGTGGACAGTATTTCATTCGTACCACCATGCTGAAACAATACAATACCACTGGAAACCTTACGGGAGAAACTATGAGTGAAATCATGGGATAATATTAGGAGAAATCCTGGAAAGGAGGATTTCATGAACCCCTTGAAAGTTTTATAGAAGAACTCTGAACGATATCTCACGAGGAACTCTGGGAGCAATTCCAAGGAATTCTATAGAGAAAAATTCCTCAAATCCCTTAAAAAAATCTGAGCAAATTTCCGGGAGATCCTGAGAAGAAGTCACAGTAGGAATTCTTTTAAAAAATGCATCTGTCTGAATGAAATCCAGGAGAAATCCCTAATGAAATACCGGTCACAGTTTCGCTCAGAGATAATTGTTCTGGAAGGTTTTTAAAGCAGAATTGAAAGAGAATCCCTGGAGGAGTCACTGGAGAAATTGCTTGAATGCTGGTGAGAGTGTTCGAAAGTAGAAGATGGGTACTGGTGTTGGAAAGCTTTGACATGCAAACCAATAGAATAATAAACAAGGGAAGAAATCAGCTAAATTATAAAAATTGTAAATGTTTGCCATTCTTTTAGTAGAGAATCATTTGTTAATATGGAAATTACACTTCATGAATACCGATTTCTGCTTTTTGGAAAAGCTCTATAGCACGCTTTTGATAAAAAGTATTTATTTATGTACCCACGGCAAAACCAGTTTTTTTTAGCAACTTTGAAGAAGCAGTCGATATGGTTTTATCTTCAAAACCAAATAAACATCGCTCTGCGAGTCTGCATTTTGGTCATTTAATAAAAAACTTCCACATTATCTACTATTTATTATAATTTATTTCTCTTATCTAATGATCACTTCTCACCTCATCTCGTCGCTTCCAATTTCACTTCCCCTTCAACTGGTTGAAAAAGTTGGGAAATCCCTGAAACGGGGGAATACCCGAAAACGATCCACTTATGCTAAACGAACCCCCGTTGCCAGAGCTAGACGAAGCCGAAGACGACGCACTAGATGACGAACCGCCCTTTTCGCCCTTGCTGGGGGATCCCTGATTGAAACTGGACGACTGGCTCGACGAAGAACTTCCCTGCTGCCCGTTCGGGCCGGTGAACGTGTTGCTCATCGTGTTCGAGTTCGACCCGGACACGGAACCGTCCTTGTTGGTCTGCAGTGACTGACTGGAGGCGGAGTTTTTGTTACCTTGAAGCCCGTTTTCGTGGAATGTTTCCGAGTTGCTTTGGGCATTGTTCGACGATGTTCCGAATTGGTTCTGCAGGGTGGACGACGATCCTGCGTTGGATTGTTCCTTGAAACGGTCTTTCTCTCGAATCGAGTTGGTGTTGGCGTTGGATGAGGTTAACGCTAGGTTACCGTTCTTGTCGAAGTTTGCTGACTGACTCTGGGCGGCGTTGTTGCTTCCGGAAGAATCAGCCGTCTGGAAGCTCTGTTGCATTGTGTTGGCAGCGCTCAGTTGACCGGAAGATCCATCGGTGGCGATGTTTCCAGAAGTACTTCCGGCAGCGTTTTGGTTGAACTGGCCTAGTTCGTTTTGAACGGATTGTGATTGCGATTGGGATCCGCTAGTCTGGTCGAATCCCCCGAAGTTATTCTGTGACTGGGCTTGGCTACCGGCTTGGGACTCGGTGAAGGGTTGCTTGACGACGGGGTTGATGACAAGAGCGGGAGGACGAATCGGAAGAGGACGATCAAAAATATCGTCATCGGGGAAGAAAATTGAGTCTGTGTCTCGTCGGTTACGATGAGTTCCGATATTTTCTGCAGTCCAGGTGAAATCACTTCCTCCAAGGTTTTGAAGGTTGAGTTCTGGGAGACCGGGTTCTGCACTGGGGGTTTCAGGTGCTGGCAAGGGCGCTTGAGTGGATGGTGCAATCGTTGACGGAGCCGGAGGAGGTGTTTGAGGAGCGTTGGTCGTCCGTTGGAAGTTTGGACTAGCAGTTGACGGAGCTGGCTGGAACGATGATTGGGTAACAGGCTGTGGCTGAAAACCGTTGAACTGGACTGGCCGAGTTGGCTGTGGTTGGAGATTGTAGGGTTGGGCAGCGTTGGGTCTTTGTCCGAATCCAAGAACAGGGTTTGCAAGGTTGACTCCGGTTTGTACGATGTTTCCTATGGAGTTGAATAGATTCGGAAATAATTGACGTCTTCTGCGAGTTTGGTTAGCTTCAAATTCGCCTCTAATATCAATGTCATAAGTAACGTCCTCAATTTCTTCCGTAGTAGTAGAAGAAATTGGAGCTGGAGTTGGCGGCGGTGGAGCAGGTACTGCCGGTGGTGGTTGAATTGGAACTGTTGGTGGAGCTGGAGCAGGAGGCGGTGGAGGAGGAGGGACAGGTGGGAACGTAGAAGTTGAACCTCCATTGTTGATATTCGGAGATATTGGTGGCACTTGCGTAGGATTTATCGGGGTTTTTGGAGGCAATGGTGATGGACGATCTGGTTGTGGCCGACCATTTCCGTTGTTCGAACCTTGGCCTTGACCGTTGTTTCCACCATGGCCATAATTATTTCCTGGATAATGACCATGATCATATCCATTGGCGTATCCTGGACCTTGATTGTGACCATGGTTACCATGATTGTGATGTTCATGTCCGTGTTCATGGTGGTGGTCATGACCGCTTGGTTGGTAACCTCCATGCGATGGTGGACGTCCATATGGTGGAGGTGGTCCATGCGGTGGAGGTGGTCTGTGAGGCGGGGGTGGTCCGTGAGGTGGAGGCGGCCCATGTGGCGGTGGTGGATATCCGTATGGCTGGCCTGGGCGTCCAGGGACTTGTGGTTGCCCATAAAGACCTTGCATATAACCTGGATATCCATTGTTAACACCAAATCCAACACTGAAAAATGGTTGTCCTGCACCATACGGTTGAGCCAACTGATTGAATGTGGCCCCAATTTGTTTATTGACACTATTGAAAACATTTGCCGTATCCATTGCAACTTTTTCAAATAGGTTCACACCAAGTAGCCCTCCAATGGGAATTTGTTGGCCTTGAACTCCTCGGCCACGTTCGTATCTCGAATTTTGTATAAATCCCCCTGTATTATAATCATTATCATCAGCATCATTATATCCTCGTCTATTTTCTCCACGGCCCGCAGCAACTGAAAGTATTACAAGTTAAAATTAATAACCGGTTCCCGGGTGCGAAAAAATGACGTCGTAGAACCTTGTTCATCATTATGATTTTTCAAACCCTCTACCACAAACATTACTTACCAAAGTCACATATTCCAACAACCAGTGCAATACTAATTAATATTCGCTTCCGCAGCATCTTCACGGTTTTCTAGCACAAACAGATCGCCTTAAATCACCATAACCGAGCAAATCTTCAGATAGAGGCTCAACAAAAACTCGAGTCACTTCAAGAATGTTACGACAGAAACTGATCGGCGCGATCTCGCCCGGCCGATGAAGTGGTTGATATCGAACGGGCACTGTTAGTGGACGTCTTCGGCTGAATCTGTGTCTCTATCTCTCGTTCGGGCGTTTACTTCTCACTAACTGTTCATCGGACAGCCCATCCGAGTCAGCAACTGGTTTCCAACGATCAACCACCACACTCGGAACAACCAACCGAAAAGGATGGGAAGAAACGCATATCACAACGCAGACGACAACAATCGAGAACAACTTGTATTTTGCACAGATTTCCGAACGACTTTTGATTCCCCGGCCGTGTCTGGCACACCTGTTCCGTCTTGACCCGTGCTCGCATCGTCGTCGGCCCCATTTGCCTATGCATAGTATCATCACAAACGGAAGAAACAGGTTCTCGATTTTTTTTTTCGGTGACCGTGCGTTCGTTGCTTCATCAAGCATCGCCGCTGCTGCTATCGCTTCAGTTGGTGCGTGACTTCTTCGAAGTTGTTCTCGCTAAACGATTTCAAGTTCATTGCAATACTTCGGCTCGTGATTCGATGGACTGTGGGACAATTCGTTGACGATGTCAAGCACTCTCCCCAATTTGTCTCACTTTCCGGGTATGATGTCCTCATTTCAACAACGTTCTCCCCTTAACCAACACTGATCATAGTTTGTGAACAACCCCCGCCATGGGAAATAACACCATGGTCAACGATCACGACTGAGTCATGGTGTCTGTTTTGGTTGAAGACGGGGATTTACGCGTTGGATTTCTTCGCAGGGTTAGGTTAGTGTAGGAAGCCGTTCTCGAACTAGTATATGAAATGAAGGAATGCTTAAAGGCAGGCGGAAACTAGTTGCAGCGATGGACGCGACGACGTGAGATGTGGAAGACAAATCAAAAAGAGGAATTATGAGAAAACATGTGATAGTGATCGTGCGGGGATTTCCCCTTTTGAAGGAAGAAAGCGCTCGAATCAGGTGTATTCAACTTTACGGCATAGTAGGATGTGACGTTTTCTTTGAATATACACTCCTTATCGAAAAATCAGAGCTATTTTTGTAAAATTTGTTGCAATACGAATCAAAGTTTGCCAAATGGCGATCTGACTTCCTCTGAAGAGGAAGTTCTGGAATACTTATTCAGCTCACACTTCCCTGGATGTATGGATATTACATCTTCGGATGAACCTGATGTCTTTTCTTCCCTGGCTTCGGCTCAAAGTATTGTAACTATAGAATCGATTGAGTAGGCACTTAATAGCTTTGCTCCTTTCAAATCTCCTGGGGCAGATGGGGTTTATCCTTTTTTGCTTCAGAAGGGGTTTGATTATTTCAAACATGTTTTGAAAAAAAAACTTGTTAGTAGTTTTGCTACACGGTAGGGTCTGGGACCATTTGGGCAGGAGCAACTATCTTGGGCACTTGCTGCTATAACTTAGTCAATTTTACACCGTTTGACTTGATTTTTGGGACACGATCAGATACGCACAGTATCTAGCCATGTGCAAAAATTCTAGTCAATCGATTTTAAGTTGACCGAGTTATAGCAGCAAGTGCCCAAAATAGGTGCTCCTGCCCAAATTATCCCAGACCCTATATTCCCAAATCTTGGCGGGATATTACTGAAGCCTAAGACTGCGTAGCCGTTAATCTATAGGGTCTAGATTACAGTCGATCTCCAGCAGCAATATTAGTGTTAAGTCCATTCCGAAACTAGGTCGTGCGTCGTATGAAGAAGCAAAAAGTTTCAGACCTATCAGTTTGACCTCTTTACGATATCGAGAAAGCATTCGCTCAAAAGCAATCTTGTTTGGATGTTTTCTTAGATATCGAGGGTGCCTTTGGCAATGTGCCTTTCGATGCCATATTGGAAGCCGCACGGAGTCATAGTATATCTCCAATGATTTCCAATTAAATTCATCAAATGCTCAATAAACGATACCTCTTTTCAAAATTGCGTCTAGCAGGGATTAGGAAATTGAGTGTTTGTGGATGCCTCCAAGTCTTGTCACCGCTTTTGTGGAATCCCGCTGATTCAGGCAACTCAACAACAGCAGTTTCCCTTCTTATGGTTTGACCGATGACTACCTAACATTGTTAGTCGGTATGTGCATCAGCACCCTTTTCGACTTGATGCAAAGCGCTCTTCAAGTAGTTGAGGGTTGGTGTTGCCAATATGGCCTTTCGGTTAATCTGAGTAAACCATCTATTTTTTCTTTTTACGGAAAGACTAAACCGTAATGACGTTCAACGTTTGCGTCTCTTCGATTCTGAAATCAATGTGACTGAACAGGTTAAGTACGTTGGAGTCATTCTTGATTCCAAAGCTTTCCTGGACACCTCATTTCGAGGTCAGAATCAAGAAAGCTTGTATGGCCTTCGGGCAATGCCGACGAACCTTTGGTACAACTTGGGGTCTAAAACCCAAGTATACCAAATGGATTTACGCAACTGTTGTTCGGCCAATATTGGGCTATGGATGTCTTGTGTGGTGGCAAAAGGGCAAAATGAGAATGATCCAATCAAAGCTAGGCCAACCCCAAAGGATATGCTTGATGGCGATGTCTGGAGCGTTCTCTTCAACTCCCACGGCAGCGCTACAAGTTCTCTTTCACGTTGCCCCACTACACATTCATCTCAAACAAGAAGCACTTTCTTGCACTTACCTTCTACGGATACTCGGTCTACAAGAGGAAACTCCTGTGAACCGCAGCTCAACATACACCTCCTTGTTTCCACTTTTGGTGAATTGGGACAAAGTTGTCCTTGCTCCAAGTGATCTTACAATTGCTTGTAATTCCCCATATAGGACGATTTCCACGAAATTCCCTTCCCGGGAAGAGTGGACATCTGGATATCTGGAAAGAAGTATTTCAGTCGGCATCGTATGTTACACTGATGGCTCCCTTCTCGAAGGTCGAGCAGGTGCTTGTGTTTATTCTCGTGAGCTAAAGCTGTATCAGTCTTACTCACTTGGTGGACACTGCACCGTTTTTCAGGCCGAAATCTTTGCTCTTATGTGCGGAGTGCAATCAGCACTTCAGCAGCACGTAATGGGCAAAGTAATATACTTCTGTTCAGATAGTCAGGCTGCTATTGAAGCACTTGCTTCGGCCAACTCTAGGTCGAAGATAGTTATCGCTTGTCGAACTCAAATCGAGGAGCTGAATTTAACAAACGTTGTTCACCTTGTATGGGTACCTTGGCCATTCTTTCATCGCTGTAAATCAATTGGCTGATGAGTTAGCTCACACTGGAGCATCACATGACTTCATTGGCCCTGAGCCAGCTGTTGTTGGGTAAAGTTGCAGACATTACTGGAATAGTTTGGAATCATGTCGTCAAACCAAATTGTATTGTACTGAGCCACCTCCAAGGGTGGCGAAGTATCTTATAAATCTGTCAAAGCAGAATTGCAGCATTCTGGTCAAAGTGTTGACTGGCCACTGCCGACTCAGCTATCACATAGCGAATATTCTGCAAGCTGATTCATTTCTATGTGATAGCTGTGAATCCAATTATGGAAATAGTCCGTGAAATTTACCTTAAATATTCGAAAAATAGCGGTTTTTCCGTGACTTTCTTGCAGAAATGGTCTAGCCGCACGAGTTTTCCATAAATCGTATTCTCAGGTTCCGCTTCTAAAATGAGCTGTAGGTGGTTGAATTAAGATATGACGAATTGACTTTTTCAGCACAGATTCGCAACAACAGTGGATGTGCTCTAAGAACACTAATTTAAAGAGAGGCAGGCCAAGTTTCAATGTGAACGTCGACGCATTAATAAGAAGAAGAAGAAGGAGGATGAATTTACTAAACTCCTCCACAGATTTTCTCGCAAATTTTTTCAGGGATTTCACTGAAAATATCAGCAGGAATGTCTCCAGCAGGGAATGAAATTATCGATCACGATCGCGATAGTAGAAAACTCTCTCCCACGCATTATCGGCGAAAAAAGACGTGCGATAAATTCAGACCCGGGTTTCTCCCGAGAATGTGTTTTCGCTCGTTCCGCAGCGCCGAAAATCGATTATCATCAGCAATGAAAAGTTGACTGGTTTGCTTTCTGCTCTTTGTTCGCCTCTCCGTAGTCCCGTCGTCACCGGCTGTAGCTTTTATGTATAAAATTTCTGTCCTCTCTCGAGCAGCTTGTGTGGTCGAGTGGTTATGGTGCGTGCTCATTAGACTGGGTCAACAAAGTCGATTTTTTGGAACAAGGCTTTTTCGATTCCTTTTAGCGTCCAAAACAACTGTGCAAAATTTGGGAGTGATTGGTTGCGTCCCCGTGTTCCGCATTGCGATTGAAATTTGTATGGGATTTAGTATGGGAAAAGTTACTTTTTCGCATTTTTCTCATAAATTGAAATTTTTCGTCTAAAACGATCTAACTAAAGACGTACAAGTATAGCCTAGGATATTCCGAAAAACTTTGCCGAAGACCGCAAAGTGATCCGACACTTGTGAAAAAAGTTATAACGCACAGATTGCCTGGTGGTGCTTATCATTTAACATGTAAAGGAATAACATCAATAATAAAATCTCAGTTTTTGGCCTAAGTTACCAAGCGAATAACTTTTTTCACAAGCGTCGGATCACTTTGCGGTCTTCGGCAAAGTTTTTCGGTATATCCTAGGCTATACTTTAACGTCATTAGTTACATGGTGTTAGACAAAATAATTCAACTTAAGAGTAAAATGCAAAAAAGTACGTTTTCCCATACTAACTTTCATACAAATTTCAGTCGCAATGCGGAATACGGGGACGCAACCAATCGCTCCCAAATTTTGCACAGTTGTATTGGTCGCCAATATAGATTGAAAAAGCTTTGTTCCGGGTTGATACGATCAAATTTAAAGTTTCTCCATACAACGTTGACCCACTCTAGTGCTCATACACATTTTTGTGGAGGGTCTAGGTTCGAATCCCGTTAGCGGCAAATTTTTGTTATTTGCCTTCTGATAATTATCGCGATAACTTTGCAGGCGATAAAGTTGGATAGCGAAAATGAAAAGAGCGATTTCCAGTTTTCGGCTATCTTTGATCGGGGACAAACAGCAACGACCGATAAACATTTCTCACAGGAAAAGTAAAAACAGAAAAAATCGGTTGCTCGAAAAACGCCGTTTTTCGTCTCAATTTGCTGATAATTTCATTCCCTGGTCTCCAGGAAGTACTTCACAGATTCATCCTGAAAATTCTGCAAACATTTCTCTAGAGATTCTTTCATTATTAATTCCAGTGTTTCCTGCAGAAATTCTTACAGAGATTCTTTCAAGAGTTTCAACATTACTCCTCCGTATATAGACCCAGAAAATCCTCCAGCATTTCCACCTACCATATCTTCAGGTTTTTTCCCTGGATTTAGAAATGTCTTCAAAATATTTCCTAGCAATTTCTGCAGCAATTCTTTGACAAAACTTTTCGGATTCCTTCAGGAATTATTCTGAAAACCTCTCCAGGTACTCTAAGAAGGGTTTTTTTGTAACTTGGAAGAGTTATCCATTAAACTCTTCTGGAGTTCCACCAAGCATTTTTTCAAGAAGTATCCCCTGGTATTCCTCGAAGAATATCTTCATAAATTCTTACTTTTACTTCCCTGGGATTTCTTCAAAAATACCTTCAGGGAGTTTAACAGGTATTTGACTGCAAATTTCTTCAAAATTCCATCAGAGATCATTTGAGTAATTCCTTCATGGATTCCTTCTGAAATTTCAAAAGGATTGCTTCAGAAATATCTCCCGAGACTGTTATGGTATTTTTAAGATTTCTTTAGGAATTCCAACAAGGGATGTCTTCAAAAATTCTTCCATGCATTTTACTTTTCATACAATTCTCTTTAAAAGCCTGCGGAAATTCCGTCAAGAGTTCCATCAGGTATTCCTGCAGAAATTCCTACGAAGTTTCTTCTTTAAATTGCTCTTGGGGGCCGTTCATAAACCACGTAGACTTTTTGGTGGGAAGGGGGGTGGCGGTGTTGGTCTGGCCAAAGTCTACGCTCGTCACTAATATCAATTTTTTTGTATGGAAAAAAGTCCAGGAGCGGGGAGGGGGTCTGAGATGGCGCAATTTTGGTCTAGGTGGTTTATGAACAGCCCCTTGCTATTCCGTCAGAAAAATCTTCTGGGATTCCTTCATTGATTCCTCTACAGATTTTTTTTAAACATTGTTTTCAGAACTTGCAAAAAACATTAATGGAGATTTTTTTTTGTTTTCCTGAAGGAATCCCCTAAGGATTTCCTAAAGAAGTCCCTGAAAGAACTCTAGATTTCTAGAATAAATTCTTGAGACATATCTGGAAGGAGTTCTGGTCTAAATTTCCGGAAATAATATATGAAAGAAATCCTGGAATAAGCATTAGGGTAATACCCGAAGGAACCCGAGATATCTCTGAATAAAT
Organism: Aedes albopictus; assembly: GCF_035046485.1. Classification (NCBI taxonomy): domain Eukaryota; kingdom Metazoa; phylum Arthropoda; class Insecta; order Diptera; family Culicidae; genus Aedes; species Aedes albopictus. Next base: position 393,526,289 of record NC_085138.1, on the reverse strand, counting down.
TCTTGAAACAATGTTATGAGAAACTTCTGATAGAATTATGGAAATACATAATTCCAACAAAAACTCCTGGCGAAATTTCGTAAGGAATTTCATTAGTATTTTCTGAAACAATCGCTGAATAGGTTTTTAACGGACACCCTTCAGGAGTTTCTGAAGAAAGCCTTGGGGAAATATCTCAAGCAATTCCAGAATAAATTCCTAGAGATACCTTTGGAGAAATGCTTCGAAAGTTCTATACGAATTCTGAGGAAATTTCTGAAGGGAAGGATTTTTTTAAAGAAATCTCTGAAGAAACAACTCAAACAATTAAAGAACCCTTCCCAAGTACTTCTGAAATTGATTCTTTAAAACATCTTTGAGAAGTGAGAAGTAATAAAGGCCTGGAGAAGCTCCCACCGGTAAAGTGACTGAGAGAATTTCTGGCGAAAGATATGAAAAAATCCTAGAATGAATTTATGAAGCATTACTTTGAGTACTGAGCAGGACTGATATCCAAGCATATTAGTCAATGCACCAAACTTCAAATATTCAATTCCAATGTGAAATATGTAAATAAAAAGAAAATCGCGTTAAGTACTGTTCCTTTGAATTCCACTAAGAATTTGCATCCTTTGACAGATACGTATTTCGACCTCAACTGTAAGGTCGTCTTCAGTGTCTTGTACTTGAGTCGAGTCAAGTACAAGACACTGAAGACGACCTTACAGTTGAGGTCGAAATACGTATCTGTCAAAGGATGCAAATTCTTAGTGGAATTCAAAGGAACAGTACTTAACGCGATTTTCTTTTTATTTACAGATATTCCCCTAACAAGCCCAGGTTAATCATCATCGTGAAATATGTGTTGTTGTACGCCAGTAAAACGTGCTCCGTGTCAGCACTCACACAGAAGCTGTAGGTTTTCTTCAACCAATATCTGCGGTTTATGATTTGGCCCTGCTGGCCTCATAACTGGATCTAGAATACTGCGCTTGATCGATGATGCCATCAGGAACTGAAATCAACAGAAATTTGAGATCGTTAATGGAAGCAGTATCGACAGTATCTAATCGGAGAAAACTTTTATTCAAACGAAAACATATAAACTGGACTGGAGAGAGTGCTATACTTATTTAAAATCCCTTGTTCAGTTTTAGCAATGTCCAATCTGCGACTGTTTGTATCTGGCTGAAGGCGATCTAAGTTGACTTTTATCTAATCATCATTTGAATTATAATTTGCCGTCTTGTAAAACGTACCCAAGGAACCAGTAAGCATTTAAAATAGCATTCCTGCAGCATTATAGTTGATCTTATGACAAGGCATTTAATGCTAATTGGCCGTATATACGCCTAAAATGCTATCCAACAGCAGGTTTTGGCAAAATAACGAGCTGCTTCTCGCTCTTTTGACGATCCCGCTTCCTCTACACTCCAGCTGATTCAGGTGGTACTTTTTTGCTTGTTTTGGTGTTATCGGGGTTTGAACTTATGGTCCGGTGATTATTCATTCATGTTTTCTACTCAAGTTGCTGCTCCACGCTCCAGGATACGCTGCAGTTTGTTCGACGGCTTGCGCTAATTTTATCCCCAATATAAAGAATGGTTGGGAATCAACTTCAGTTCCGAAACCCAAAACTTGTTTTCAAAGAGACATTTCATATTGTGTAAAACGTTTTCATTCCCTCGTCTATCAATAACATGTGGTTCCCTGTTTAGAATAATCTTATGATCCGCCGAAGATCCACCTATTTGGTACACATTTTCCAACAAAATGAGGTGTGGTAATTTCTCGATGGCAATGCTCCCAATCCAAACCAGCTGCAGCTATATTTGCTTCGGATTTTTTGGATGAATAAGGAAAACCCGAAAAAGCAACTCAGAAGTACAAATTTGTCAACAAATGCATAGATTCTGTAAGAGAGAGACAGCATATGCTGTCAAATGCATAACATATCTCCCATACTCTTTGCTCTTAGCATTTGTAGAGCAGTTGAAAAGCATTTTTATTGCTTCCCCCTGAAGCAGTTAAAATGCTAATTAACAGCCGAAGACTGTTGAATAGCACAGCTAATGCTGATTCAAGGCAGCTATGCATTCGAACAGCTTATGTAGAGCAGCAAGCAGTTTAAATGCTCAATACTGTCTGCTGTACGGCTTATTCAAATGCTTAGTGGTTACCTGAGTAGGGCAGATGTGTTTGATACGCATATTTAGCGGCATTACCTTGCAACATGTGGCTACAATCAGTGATGAAGTACGCATATTTGTAAGTTTCACTTTTACTGCAGCATGGTAACTTTGCGATAGTAGCGATGTTACCACTTGTGTTGCCATTTCAAATAACCGTTACACAGTTTTGAAACTGAACTTCGATGTCTGGTCACTGTGTCTCTTCTCATAAGTAAACACTCTCGTACTTACCTAGTCTGTCGTAGCATCCCCGTTTCGAGTTGGCGTCCTGTCGCACCTCAGCAGCAGCCAAGGAAAGTGCACTAATGCGTTCTCACTACCTACTGGTGGGCGCACATTAAACGAGGTCTTTAAACTTCATCAGCTGGGGGTAATATGAGTAGAGCAGCCAGAAGCTTCGTAACCACCGCCTCCACCAACGCATCGCATCGTCACAATCATCCGTGCAGAATCATTAATAATTGCGCCAAAGTAGTGTTGTCACCATTAATTATTGTGCCAACGAGAGGACGCCAGGGAAGCCTTTATGGGTCTCGTCTCGGGCATAGTGTCTTGTCTGGTTTGCACCGCTCGAGGATTGCGCTGTTGCGCTGTCGTCGTTGTATGAAGGACGGAGTGTATCAAGAGACCTATTGCTCGTTGCGCCACTACACTTTAAGATCATACGCTTGTTTGGGTTTCGGATGAAATATGAGCCACGCAAAATCACCAGCTGTAGTTGAAGTAGTTTTAACGATTTTTTTTTGCTTTGAGTAAAAGCTTTTTGAAACGGACAACCGTTTAAGTGTTTCGTTGTAGCATTTTATTCAGTTTCAATTTTCAGCTACAAAATGTTTTTGGATCAAGAGGTAATGCATAAAATAGCAAATTGAATAGTGCCAGTGACTTCTATACAAAACCATTCTTCGTTGGAATTCACAATATGAGTACTAAGTGAAATGAAATTATAAAAATAAACTATCAATTTGTTATGATATCATTAATTCTCTTGGATGTTCAGCTGACCTTCAAAGACCATGTGGCGTACATCATTTCAAAAGCCTCGTCACAGTTGGGATTTCAGTTTCGCTTCTGCAAAAAGTTCACGGACGTATACTGCCTGAAAGCTTTATATTGTTCTATTGTGCGTCCAGTACTAGAATACTCATCCGTCGTATGGTCACCGTACTACAGGAACGAAATTCAACGGATTGAGGCCGTCCAGCGTAAATTTATTCGTTTCGCCCTTCGTCACCTCAGTTGGAGGCACCCGTTAAACTTGCCAAGCTACGAAAGCCGCTGCAAACTGATATGCCTGGAGCTACTCGAGCCAAGGCGCGACGTGGCAAAAGCGTGTTTTATAGGGGATCTCCTACAATGCAATATTGATTGTCCGCTGCTCCTCAGCATGCTGGATATCAACATACACTACCGGAATCTTCGCCAAAATGCATTCATCCGTTTTCCCCGCACCAGAACTAATTATGGATTCCATGAACCGATCCGCAGTATGTCCCGTGTTTTCAACAAATGTCATCGTGTATTTAATTTTAATTTGTCCCGGGAAACTAATAAGCTTAATTTTAGAAGAGTTTTATGTTAGTATTAAGATAAACCATTGTCATTGGGGTGGGGATTTCACCTGTTGACGAATAAACAATAAACACTAACAATAAAAAATATTAGAATCCTGTGCTGATGTTTTCTGCTAAGCTATAAAATTTTTGTGATATTATTTTGGTGTATCCCTATTTTCTTTATTAAGAACAAAAGGTCATGTTCACACATGTAATGTGAGCGTCAGTTTTAGTTGCATAGAATTTACTTCTAACACAATACTGGCATTAGCATTGTGTTAGAGCAGGGGTTCCCAACCTTTTAGAGGTGGCGAACCCACTTTAAGAATTCTCAAAACATCTGGGGCCCAATCAACATTTTTTGAAAAAAAAATATGAATGTAATGAACGAAATCGAGTTTTTTTCTGGTTACAGTGACGAAGCCAGAAATTTACTGTGGATTTTCGACGATCAATGATACGTTTTTTTTATAAGACACTCACATTTTGTAAACCATGATGTTATGTACATTCAGTTTGAGTCGTAGCTGAAATGTAGTGGCGCAGCCGAAATTTTTTTCTTCTGAAGGCGTTTTATACTGAAAGTTTGTTACTCAAATTGTGGCTTTTGGGGGTGGCGGTATGCAAAATCAAAACTTGGTATAATTTGCACAAAATAGATTAAAAATTGAACAAATTTATTTAATAACATCGCGGCCCCCCTGAACTGGCTTCACGGCCCCCTAGGGGGCCGCGGACCACCGGTTGTGAACCCGTGTGTTAGAGGTAAGACACAGTAACTTCTATACACCCAGAACTTGCCCTGCTGTCACTATTGTGTGACATGAGTTGCTCAAGAATTTTCTTAAAATTATCCGATATCGGTTTTGTATGAGTACATTTTCGGCCAATGGAAACATTCCCAGTAAGTCACAACTTCCTATATTTCACATGCGGTAATCATCAATAACTACTATTCGATTCAAACCAAGATGTTGATATTTATTTTCATTCTGTTATCTTAATGTTCCAATCCCCCAACTTCCAGATGCAGTAAAATTACCCAAGATCATCATCATCGGCACACATCATCTCCTCACCATTAACGAGAAACGAAGTGCCACTACATTGCTTCCACTTTACTGCCAGTAGCCAAATCGCAGCGCAACAGTTGCTGGTAAGCATCTATCAAAGACTTAAGCCACTTTGGTTAAGCCATCATTATTCAGCTAAACGCAGTCAGTGTGCTGTTTCCTCTTTGCTTTGACTCAAGTATAAGTAGAAATATACGCGCAGTCGGTGTACAAACATCGTAAAATCGGCTTAAGCGCGACCTCAACCTCGTGTCATACATCACAGCAACGAATGCCATCCGATCGCGCACTGGGAAATGAGTATGAGTGGCTCAGCTGAGTCAATGTTGATGGTGTTTATTCTGGGGATGTTTGTAGATTTGAATGACAAACAGTCAGTGGTCTGTGGGATCGATATCGTACAGTTCGGCTTATCGCCATTTCTACTTCTACACATATTTGGTTTTATTTTCTAAGTATACGGAAGCAGTTGCATTCGAAATTGGAGAAGTGGCAGTGAGTTTCTTTATTGCACCAGTACATCACAGAAAGTTCAGTGTAAATTAAATATTTATTACTGATAGGCACATCACATAAACACAAAAGCCAGAAAAAAAGTAACAATTATCAGCTCCAATGACTTATTCTAACCTTGCATCGCATTCGAGTGGCCACTCGCCGAAGCACCAACCTTCACGTTGCGACTACTCTGAAAACTGGACGACGAACCGAATGATTTCGTAATTGTCGTGCCGTCAGGCAGCACGATCGTTTCCACTCCGGTGTTGCTGTTCGCTGTCGAACCCGATCCGTCCTTCCCGATGTTTTGCGAATTACTGGATCCCGTTGATCGGCTGCCCTGCTGACCGTTGGCTACGTACCGCTCGTTGGTGGTCTGGGCTTGACTGGCCTGGCTGCCAAATTTGTCCACCACCGAGGATCCTGCCCCACCTTGTGTCTGTTGCCGAATATTTCCGCCTTCCTGTACAGTGTTGGTGTTGGTGTTAGCGTTAGACATTTGCTGATGATCCTTTCCAAAGTTTGCCGATTGACTCTGTCCACTGTTTTGGCTTTGGAACTTATCCCCAGATTGTAATGACTGCTGTTGTGTGTTAGCAGCACTCAGTTGCCCGCTGGATCCGTCGTTCGCCAAATTGGACGAAACACTTCCACCGGCGGTTTGCTGAGCGATTCCACCTGGACCGACAATTGTCTGCGATCCGGTATTGGCAGCGCTGCTCTGAGAGTATCCACGGCGCATGGCCAACTCACGTTCTTCCCAGGTTTGTTCTTGATCTGGTCGAAACACGATATCGCTACGCTTGAACCGCAATGATCGTCCCTCAACGAAAGACAATACCAGCAGGCACGCCATGCAAGGCAATAGATGGATCTTCATCTTGATATTGGAGGCAACAATACTCCAGAAAAAAGTTCTTCACTCCACGAAAATCGAAAACCGACTGGGCAGCGACCGTTTTATTGGTTTCATCTTACTTCATTAGCTACATTACATTTTACGATTAGAGCACAACAACAAACGTTGAGCGCCGATCTTGAGTCGAGGAAGATTTTTTTTTAGCAAAGAGGAACATGTCAAGCGTTCGTATGCATGTAGTAAATGTTATTATAAGAAACCGGCTTACTGGAAAATCTTCGATTGATAACGTTGCGAGTCTAACTACGAAAGTTGAATGAGGAAAGTAAACATCTGCCTGAGATTTCTGTGAAACAATCGTTTGGGAAACACCTTCAAGTAACGGAGAACTGATGACGACTGAAACACTGTTATCAATGTTGGTGCGATTGCTGGTTATTCGGTGTTTTGTGATTATTTTCGTGTTTTGTTAGTAGATATGTTAATTGTTTCATTCGTCGGAAAAATAAACATTTTGTTACAAAATCAGTCATACACTCAAATTAACACAGATTTTTATTCTACATACTTATACACAAATATGAATGTGCAATTGCAACACATTTTTTTGCATGCTAATAAGGGTGCGTAAAATCCATTGAATGATTTGTAAAATGGAGTACGAGCTGATTTTGACCTTTGTGTAAGTATTACTGTAAGGCCTGGGATAGGAGGTTAGTGTACGTACAATATTAAGCAAAACTTATCCACGGCGCGGCGAACAACGTACTTTAACTGTTTATGTACAAAAATCCATGTCAATTGGTACCAACTTGACTGATTTATAGTGAAATTTGCCATGGCCGTAGCCAGAGGGGGGCAGGGGGCCGTGTCACCCCCAGCCGCCTGATTGATTTTTTTTTAAATCGAGCCAACTCAAAGATTACACCGTTCAACATTAAATTTTGTTATGGGATGAGAAAAAAAAATAACAGGGGTTTGGGACCCTAGAAGTGTCATAGTGAAAGAATGTTTGAAAAATATTGGACCGGGCCTTCACAGTTCAAAACCGAAGTTTGTATGGAGAACTTGGGGTGTTCAATTGATATGTGCATTAGAACGCGGTGTGCATATATTTAGGCGTTAGGCAATAAAGAAACTAATCCAAACACCGAAAACGCCTAAAAATATGCACGACACGTTCTAATGCACATATCAATTGAACACCCCAAATTCTCCATACAAACTTCGGTTTTAAACTGTGAGGGCCCGGTCCAATATTTTTCAAAAATTCTTTCACTTTGACACTTCTAGGGTCCCTAACCCCTGTTATTTTTTTTCTCATCCCATAACACCAAATTTTGTAAAATTTTGTCGAGCAGTTAATCAGACCGAATTTAGTTTACAAATCTGGTTTCATTGATCATAATCATAGTTCAAAATTTGGAACGCACTTGAGCTCGAAAGTGAATGCAACTTTGGCAAGAACTGCACCCGCAGAATGCCAGCATGGTACCCTGGTACCTACCTGATAAACAGAAATGGTCATTTTTCTACCATTTTTTCACCAATTCTAGCAATCTTGAGCTGATTCGATTCAGAAACTCTCCCTCAATTGAGAAGGAGAACCGGTTCGGTCACCGTGGATTACCGAAAAATTCGGATTTCACTGCAGAATCTTAATGCCCGATGCCAAAATGTCCCACTGTGGAGCATATTTTCGCGCAACAACGCATGTATGCAGATACGTCACAAAGTCCTAGGGCAGCACCTTGGTCAGGACGCACATAGGATTTGATGACACATCCAAGCGCAATTTATTTTTGGCTCGCGTTTAGTTCAATTGCAACACTGGGGCTGCAAAGAAGTAAGAGAAAAAAAGGCCGGGAAAGTCCAGGAATAAATAATGTTACACTTAACCTGACGTGATGTGAGTTTCTATATACGACAGTGCGAATATTCCCTACCCGCGAAGAACTGGTCAAGAAACATGCCCAACCTGAAGTATTGTTTCAGGGAGCCTTTAGAAGACTCCCCTCTGAAATAGTTGGCAGATAAAAGTGAAAGAATGAGTATCCTTTAAAAGAATAAAGAACTCACTATTTGCTTAGATTACTCGTTTTCGACGTTTTCGACGTTTCGTCCTTTCGACGTTTTGTCCCTTTCGACGTTTTGGCATTCGACCTTTTGGCATTCGACGTTTTGGCATTCGACGTTTTGTCTTTCGACGTTTTGTCCCTAAGCCTTAATAATTATCTTAAAGATATATCGTCTAGCTCAAACCTTTGTAGGGGTATGTGGCGGGACCATCATTATCATCATCATCATCATCAGAACTATTTGAATGGAGCAGTATACAAAAATACCTTTGTACTCCGTGTGTATCTCTTTGGAGAAATTTTTTGAAGAAATTTTGCTGATACAAAAACGAGAAGAATTCTCTAGAGAACCACTGAAGAAATATCTAAAATAAAATGAATGTTATTCAGGAATCTTTGAAAGAATACTTGAAAGAACTGGTGAATCCTCTGCCGGTAATCATAGACGAATTTCTAGTAAAATTCTTCGAAAAATGCCAAGCAAAATGCCACTGCGACCATCAATTTGATCTATAACTCTACATAATTATCAATTGTTAGTGGGATACCTGGATTTTTTGCAGAAAGTTCGAGAGGACACTTCCACAAGAAGCTCTTGATAGTTTGCAAGAGGATTTTTTTTAATTAATACCTGAAAGAACCCCCAAATTTATAGAGTAATACATGAAGGAATTGAAAAGGAAATATTTCCACAACTATTTCTGAAAGAGTTTATTAATTTCGAAAGAAAACCCCTTGGAACCCTAAAAACTGTGAAAGAATCTCCAAATATCTGAAAAAAAACGACACCCTTTGAAACAATCTTGAGAGGAATTTTTGGATAAGTTTTAAGAGCAATTCTTGAAGAAATCCCAAAGAAAATGAAATACACACCGAAACGTAGGACAGTAGATGCGAAAGGCGCTTTAGCTGCTTAATATAGACTGAAAGAGTCATAAAACAAGCGAAATACCAAAGAATAACTTTTGGAGAAAAAGATTCTATAATAGTTCTCGTAGGATCATCAGAAGATTTTTTGCTAAACTCTTGCCGAAATGTGGGCTTCGTGACCGTGCGGTTAAGGGCGTCAGTCGTCTGGCTGTTTCGTAAGCCTCGGAGTGTGGATTCGTTTCCCAATCGGTGAAAACTTTTCATCAAACGGAAAATTCTCCACGGGACCACTGGGTGTTTCGTGTGTTGTCCGTTGTCTAATGTTAGTGATCGTTCAGTCTGTGCAACCTCTGGTTGAAGACGGTGTAGCGTCTTTTTTTTCAGAAACATAATTCTTGCAAGAACCCCAGGTAATAATTTGATGCTGTACAAACGTTTCTGCAACTATTTTAAATAAGCCTTCATTTGAACAAAAGTTGAGCACAAGATGTACAATACTTTATTCAGCTCCTAAACAACTAATTTTGATGATTTTATTCAACCTTAAGCTGACATGAGGGTCTTTGAAAGGTTGTTGTAAGGCTCAATATGCGCTTAATCAGTTATCAAATATAATTTATCGATTGAGTAAAAATAAAAAAATAAAAACACTTTCATGAGCCTATTTTTATTATTAGTTGCTTCTTTTCCCAAAAGAGATGTTAAGTTGAACTAAGCCTATAAAAAGCCTGAACAAGCGACGTGGACTTCACAAAAACATGTTTGGGTCAGCTGTCAAAAATTATTTGATTAAAGGCTGAACAACAGATGATTAATTCTGCATGTTGGTGTATGCTTTAAAGCTGGTTACACAGATAAAGAATATTCTATTCAACCTGATGAACGAGCACTGCTTCACATCAATATTCAGCAGTCATTGTGTTCAGCAACTGACACTATTAACCATCCACTGTTCAGCTAACCAGCGCTCGTATAAGATGTTGCATAAGATGTTAAAGTGGAGGCGATATGCATACATTTTACATGTGCCTAAATGAAGGCATGCACGCATATGCCCTCCACTTTATCATCTTATGCAACATCTTATACGATTACTGGTTGTCTGGGAATACTCTTACTGTTCAGCATTCATTGTTACTTTGGATGCCCCTTTCGCGATAATTACAGAAACATTCCGTGAATAAACTAATTCATGGGGGGATTTCCCCAGAGAAATTCTTAATTAGGGGCCATATTGACGTTATTTCCGAGAATATGTACCAGTTAAGGGGGGTGCTTACCCTCTAATACCCAAATTTTTGATTTTGATCAGTGAAGAGAATTGTCAGACAAAATAGGCACAAAACAAGCAACAAAGAAGGCGCGACGATTACTCTTTATCCCTACTGGTAACAGATAATGACATGATCTCGAATTTTTTTGTTGCAGACAAAACGGAAGCTGAATTTGTTGCGTATTTTTCAACTCGTGAATAATCAATTATTGCTAACCCAAAGTTGAAACTGTTTGATGATAGGGCTTCACCAGAGTTGCAGTGTTTACCGACTCGAAGTTACCGTTCGAAAATCGCAATGCAAGGCTTAAAAATCTCTAAACTCGTGGTGTACGATGTTAATCCCATTATTTTCAAGTTGGGACAAACTTATGTCGCATGGGTTGTTTTGTCGCAACAAATACAGGTTGCGACATTGTCATTATTGTTGCGCGATGGTTGAATTTTGATTCACTGATTTTGATCTAAATATAATTTTTCGTCATCTAAAATAGATTTAAACATGTTTTGGAAGATGATTCTCTTTAATTCTCGATTTCGTGAATTTCAGTTTTTGATTTTTCTAATTTTTATTTTTTAACATCCCCATACTTTTATATTTCTCCTGGAAGCCTATTTGGGGTACGGATTTTTTTTAGATGAAAACATTTTGAGATTTTATGTTTATTGTTGAAATATTTTGGTTTTAAATTTTTTTTCATAGAAATTTTTATTTTCCGTGAATTTTTAAGAAAAACAAATTTTAGAGTGTATTCGATTCCCTTAAACTATTAAACAAAGATAGAATGATTTGGAAAAAAATAAAATATGGTAATTGTAGCGATTCAATACCAAATAAACAATAACTTCTAAAAGGTGACTAGGGTAAATGTACCAATAATGGTGCTATTAGTGGCTCCTTGTACTAAAATAATTCAATAAGATTGATAACACCACAAAATAAAAAGTCTGAAGACGTTAATCGGTAGCTTTTCACTTACATTTGTTAGAAAAAATGTTAAAACCATTGCACAATGGGTCCAGAGCCGTATTTACGAAGACAAAAATGTTTGTGCCTAAACCATAAGTTTTAGATACATGGTGTCTTTGGGAAACTTTCTTCTTATTTTTTGACCTTTTTTCTCATTATTGTGAAATTAGGGTAGTCCCTCTAGTTTCGCTGTTCCAAACATCTGCTTTTTAATAGTTTTATGTACGTTTACAAAGTGTTCTACAAAGTTGTAAAAGAACTTATTTGGAGCAAGTTTGCCGAAGAAACCATTATTCTATCTCTTATGGTTCCTAACTTATAATTTTTTATAAGATTTATGTTAGGGTGATCCATGAATTTCAGTTTTCCTGAAATAACTTTTAATTCGTTCGTTTCTCGTAAATACTTTGTTCCGAACACTTTTAGAACTATCAACGACGCATATTTTTTCCAAAGAGCTCAAAGTTCCAACTCTCACAGTTAAAAAGATATTGGCATTTTTCTTCGAAAAATCACTTTTTTTTCAAAATTTCATATCCCAAAAAGGAGCAAATGCATTTTAAATCTCTCGATTGCATTGGAAAGACCGTACTCTGTTCTATTTATGGTGAAAAAACTGCAGGTACCTTTTTTGTTCAAAGCTTTTTATTGAATTTTGAAAATACAATTTTTTTCATGGAAAAGCAGTCGTAACTTTGAAAATCGATGAGATACAAACTTGGCGTCTTCGACAAAATTGTGAGTTTTTGGCTGCTCTAAAAGTGCCCAGAACAAAGTATTGCGAAAAAATCAACACATAAAATTATATTGAATAAAAACCGATTTTTATATGGGAAGCGGAACAATTTCAGCAAACTCGACTAGTCTTTGTTAGATAGATCGAAGTAACCATGTCGAAAATGTTTAAATTTGCTCATAATCCATAATTCGTCAATGAACTCAACTTAAAATGTGTTTTCGAGCTGATTTCCATCAATTTGATTACAATTTCATCACTTCAATGTATGGATAGTGAAAATGTCAATCACGTTTATGTTAACGTAAAAGCCTATCAAAGTTACTTGATTTACAATATCTTATCAACATTGTGCCTAAATGGTGATGACAGTATAAATAAACATTGGTTCTAAAATGAAATGGATGACCATTTACCAAGCTACTTTGATCTATCTAACAAAGACGAGTTGAATTTGCTTGAAGTGTGTCGTTTTTTCGATTTTCAAAATTCAATAAAAAGCTTTGAACAAAAAAGGTACCTGCAGTTTTTTCACCATAAATAGAACAGAGTACGATCTTTCCAATGCAACCGAAAGATTTAAAATCCATTTGCTCCTTTTTGAGACATGACTTTAAAAAACAAGTGATTTTTCGAAGAAAAATGCTAATATCTTTTGAACTATGTGAGTTATAACTTTGAGCTCTTTGGAAAAAAATATGCGTCTTTGATAGTTCTAAAAGTGCTCGGAACAAAGTATTTACGAGAAACGAACGAATTAAAAGTTATTTCAGGAAAACTGAAATTCATGGATCACCCTAACATGAATCTTTTAAAAAAATATAAGTTAGGAACCATAAAAGATAGAATAATGGTTTCTTCAGCAAACTTGCTCCAAATAAGTTCTTTTACAACTTTGTAGAACATTTTGTAAACGCACATAAAACTATTAAAAAGCAGATGTTTGGATCAGCGAAACTAGAGGGACTACCCTAATTTCACAATAACGAGAAAAAAGGTCGAAAAATAAGAAGAAAGTTTCCCAAAGACACCATGTATCTAAAACTTATGGTTTGGGCACAAACATTTTTGTCTTCGTAAATACGGCTCTGGACCCATTGTGCATTGTTTATTTCAGTTTTTTGTTAATAAATTACTTGCACCAACTATAGGTACACGGTTCCTATTGTGGAGGTAAAATTTAACATTGGTTCCTATAGTGGCGCATCCCATTGAAATCTTATGGGACCCACCATTATAGGAACACTACCACCACTATAGGTGCAAAGAAGCAAAAAAGTTAAGGAAAATAATTATTTAAAATAGGTTTTCCGCCAAATCCTGAACACAAAACTGAATTGATGTTATTAGTTAGGTATGATGCATCTATTAAAAATGCCATTTGCAAGCTTTTTGGTCGAAATAGTGCTAAATTGCCACTACCACCACTATTGGTACTACCTCCACTAAGGGAGCTTTTACCCTAAAACATCAATTTTTCAATGATTTTCAAAAAATGTAAATTCGCTTTAAAATACACCAAAAACCATTTAGAGATATACAAAACAGTCCTAAATATCAGCCAAAAATATAAAAAATAATAATTTTCAATGACACAAAAATGCTAAAACTATACCCCGTCTAAAGGCGGGGTTGGCTATTAGAGGATTAAGTACCTATAGAAATCTATGAGCTTCATGGCTAAGGTACAGGCTATGTGAGTGCCTCAGAAGGCTATGATCTATTGAGCAATGAGTTGAATGATTCTATAAAAGTCTCCCTTGAGTAAAGATCATCGAATCAGCGGGAGCTACTAGTTGCGCCTAAACAAAGTTCATACTCACACAACCTCTGGCATCTATCCACTTATCCGCGAGCGGTAATGGCGGCGGCGGGCACAACCAACCGATTCGAATTTTGACGTTTCGTGGGGATCGCAATCGGTTGGCGCCACCGATCGGTGGGTGAAGGGGTGAGGAGGAGAATGAAACTGTTTTGACTTTCCCCCAAGAAACGTCAAATTCCGAACCGGTTTGATATGCCCGCCGCCGCCATTACCGATCGCGGATAAGTGGATATTCTATCAAGTCTCAAGCACTATGATTGTATTGGGCTATCCGAGAACTCTCTGGAATTTAGGCCATCTTATCTTCAAGTGCAATCAATGATCAAATGGAGCATTATGAATAAAATTTATACTTTCTCAGCATGTTGGGCATGTTGGGAGAATGGTGAACAACAGCCCTGTAGAGTTCGTGTTCATCAAAGATCCGGTTGGAGTACAAAGACGAACAGCACATCGGGTATAATGGGCGGACCAAGGTAGAACGAGGTCGGGCATTATCAGTTGGAGAAATTTGTTTGAAACTTACACGACTTACTTTCAGTTTTCAAGGCCCACCGTAAACCAAACCAGTCAAACGATTACCAGTAAGTACTACAGCCTCCCCATTCTTCGAAAAGTGCCAACAATAAAATCTTTATTGTTGTTTTACTCCTAACTAGCTTGGCCGTCGTGGCGACCATGTCGAAACCAGAATGCTCATCTTTCAGCTGCCAGTGGTAAGGCGGATAAGGGAACGTCCATAAATTACGTCACGCTTTTAGGGGGGGGGGGTTCAGTAAAGTGTGACAACCCATACAAAAATTTGAGAGGTCTCATACAAAAAGTGTGTCATAGGGGGGAGGGGGGGTTGAAAATAGGCAATTTTTGCGTGACGTAATTTATGGACGCTCCCTAAGGTCCTCTAGCGCAAGAAGAGCAATAAATTCTGGTTTTATTTACGTTGGATAAACTTATAATAATTCTCATTATACACACCGCACCGCGCAGTAACTGTCACCGAAGAAAAAGACAGCAACGCCACCGTCGCCGGGCGAGAAAGAACGCTTCCCGCGCGCAGCAGCACAATCAACCGGATGAAATACCTTTTTCGTCCCGTGTCGTCGTCGTCGTCGTGGACGTCTGCGTCCATAGTTGGTTGATGGGGAACTGGGGGGCGAGGCCGGGAAAATGAAAGCCGGAATGTAGTTGTTTGGGAAGTTATTCGTTTCCCACTTTAACTGACAGAACTTGGTTTTACCGCCTTCTGGAACTAACTAACTTGCGCGCTCTTGCCAACTCTTTGATTGCACACCGGACCCGGGTGTCATAATTTTCCTATGAAAACGATCATAAAATTGTGAATCATAACGATCTCGTAATGAACTTTCTTCTTTTTATACAGAAGTTTGTGGAGCCATGGGATGACCGAGATGGAAGATTTTACGAGCTTCGGGAGCTGGTTGGAATGTTTTTAATACAGATTCGATGGAGTGTGGATTGAGATAAGGAATGTAAATGTGAGGCGAGACGTTCAATGCTTCCGGTACACGCTCACACTGTTTCGGAGAGAAAACTGTCTTTGAAGCGTTTTATAATATACATAAATCTAAAGAAAATACATGCGGTGAAGCATCCGATGAATTACAAAGCTATAGATTCACTTCTATTCGAGATGCCGTTTTCAAATTGCACAAAGTTTGCATCGACTATAAATCTTTGTTAGCTGATGCTAAAAAAATCTGAATCTCAGAGATACACTGAACTGTACTGGTGTACTCACCCTTTGGTTACCTTTCGAGTTTGAAATTCTCCACGAAAGTAAGTCACAAAGGAACCGCGTTCTTGCGCGCTTCATCGTCGTTTATTAACTGGTGCAATTGTTTATCACGACCACAGAAACCTTCCCCTGGAATCTCCTCAGAAGATCCAGTACCTAGAAGCAGCGCCGAAGTGTGGAGACGGTGTATGTTCTAAGCACTTGCATTCTCCCAGCTAAACAGTGCAGCGCGAAAGTGGGATGCAACGAGCATAAAATTGTCACGTTTTGTATGCACCTCGAATAAATTTTTCATATTAAGATGATTTAGTGTGGCTGCCGTCGCACTATGGGGCGGCTCCATACAAAGTGGTGGCCAAAAATATTTTTTGTTTTTTACGCCTTTTTTGAAAGTGTTCTAGTAAGATTAGCATGAAATTAGTCAAATTTATGTATTTTCATCACATCTAGGAGGTGTAACTAGTATTTAACCCAGTTAGGAACTACTTATTTCTGATCAATAAACTTGAACGTTTGTTTTATAATTTTTGAGACAGTTCAAATGCAAAGCAAAAACAGAATGAGATTGCCTTGCATAAGATAAAATAGGAAAAGTGGAGGTGGAAGCACCCCCCCCCCCTTTCGAGGCAAATTCGACCCCCCCCCCCCCATTTTTTAAATGTTATATTTATAAGAGTTTTGTTTTATCAATCAGGTATTTTGGTAAAGAATTGTTTATCTACTAAGAGCTCCCCCCTCCAACTTATCCGTCATCACCCCCCCCCCCCCCCGCCCCCTGTAATGTTTGTTCGAACTCGTTGAAAGGATAATTTTTTAATATGTTTCTATTATTTTTTTGAACACATATCAACATCATTAGCTAAGTTGATGGTTTGTCTCCATTTTTATACAACAGGAATGAATATACTGCTAAATAGAACATAATTTTCATTGATACATTTTATTAATTAACTGACTCTTGAAAGTTAATCAAATTTACAAGCAATATCTACTCATTATTCTGTTCAGGTGATATCATTCTATATAGATTTTTGGGAATTGTTAACATTTTAGATGTCACGATTTTTGAGAACATGACCTATCAAATTCACCATATTTGAAGCGTTATGTCTATATGCAATTTTTCTATAGTGTTCACATTACCGCCAAACATAACATCGTTTTCAAGTTCCGATTAGGCGTCGCGCCAATCGTTATTGTATTTTTAAAAGCTTTTTTTGTGTGAGCCTTTTGTGATGCATTGTAAAAATATTGTGCTACGTACTTCAACTTTTGAAGTACAGTAGACGTTCGATAACTGCAACATGTTTACGTTTCACTTAGCGAATGCAATTCGATAACTGCAGAAACTGGCAGATGTCATAGAACTGTCAGTTGCTGCAGAATGCAGCCAATAATGTGCATTTAAAAAAAAACATCGCATTGCAGCAAAAGTGCATGAGAAAAACATTCCATCGCTGTTGAAATTTCATTATTACGGGTAGCGGTGCGATAACTGCAAATTTGTTGCACATAGCGGACTTGCGGTTAAAGAACATTTCAGTTTAAGCGTTTACACCGAGCGAACGGCTACTGTAGTCATTCTTCTTTAGCAAGATCAAAATTATATTTTGCCTTGATATATTCAAATGCTTTTGTTGCATTGACTATTTAGAGATTTTTTTTAGATCTAAAGTAATACCACAGACAAACAGACGTCCCACTCTACTCAGTGGGAGTAATTAGCATTGGGCGATTATGTTTTCGTGACAATGATTTTTATCGCATTTAGTTCAAAGTGATATGTCTGTTTGTCTGTGGTAACATGATGCTCCTATGTTTCATATTACCACAAACAATTAATTTCAGATTTGTTTTCGTTGAATTAACTACTGTGCGATATTCACGTTGCTAGCGTTTAAGTTGAAAACAAACTTATGGATTGAAAATATTGTCTTATAAATACAAGTAGGTAGTTTTTAGTAAAAATAATATATAAGATGTGGTGTTTCTTTCCCTGTTGGTAAATATGTATTGAAAATATAAACAAGATTTTCGTGAACATAAGAAGCATTTCAGTCCACATGGGTTGATACAGTTTATGTGTGGAA
Source organism: Aedes albopictus (assembly GCF_035046485.1). NCBI lineage: Eukaryota > Metazoa > Arthropoda > Insecta > Diptera > Culicidae > Aedes > Aedes albopictus. The sequence continues at coordinate 393,508,534 of NC_085138.1, read as the reverse complement.
CGATAATTCTCGATCAGTTTTTACCCATTTTTAACATACAAATAATTAAGTGTGTAACATTTTTAAGGCTTAATTTGACAAATATCAGTTCCACCTTTGAAACACTGTTTAGTTTGTACGATTTTTTTATATGTGCACACACAATCAATAATCGTAATTAACAAAAAAAATAATAAAAAATCCATTTTTCGGGATTGTGTCAAAATGACGCTCATCCGCAGCTATCCGCAGCTGGATTCGCGTTCCGCAGATAGTGTAGACCCCAAACTAAACTGTGGAGGCGGTCTCTTGAGACTGCTCGACCCTGCTTGTTAGATATAGACCAACTTAGGCAAAAAATGTTGTTTTTGTCAATAATTACCCATTTTTTACTAATTTCAATAAACCGTGTAACCTAAAGAACACACTCATTTTAAAGTTCAGATAATAACATTTCCAGTTAGCCTAGTGGTTAAGGCTAAGGATCGCCAATCCGGAGACGACGGGTTCGATTCCCGTTCCGGTCGGGAAAATTTTCTCGACTCCCTGGGCATAGCGTATCATTGTACTTGCCACACAATATACAAATTCATGCAATGGCAGGCAAAGAAAGCCCTTCAATTAATAACTGTGGAAGTGCTCAAAGAACACTAAGTTGAAGAGAGGCTGGCCAAGTCCCAGTGGGGACGTCGAGCCATAAAGAAGAAGATAATAACATTTCCAACGGTGGATTAAATTCTTAAGTTAAACCGTTTTTTCGCTGAGAAAATTGCATTTGTTTAAAATGCATTTTTTCTTTAATTTTCACTATTTTTCTAAGTCTGATATCTGTGGCGCAATGAGTTTCCATCACAGGGGGCTGCAATTTTGGGAATCTAGGTTTGAACTATCTGGCTATCAAATGGTGTATGAGACACGTCATTCAAAGCAAGTAAATTTTTCGATTTTTGGCCACCACTTTCCCCATAGTGCGTCGTGTGTACAACGCAACGAAAGGGGCTGCCCACCGGTAGTGGCACGAAGAAAGGCGGGCAAAATTTAGTACGCTTCTTGTCCGTATATTTATTGTATTTAGTACGAAAAGTGACAACATAATAAAGCAGTTTGGAGCGTGCAAATAACAACCGAAATGTGTCTCGTCTCCATTGCTCTCCCACCAAAGTGAGTGGGGCACCGCACTTTCGGTGAACTATTGTGGGCTGTTCTGGAGAGCGCGCTGACTGCTGCTGGTGGCAGGAGCAACAAAGGCGTGGATTTGCACCTTCCAGCATGTACTTCAGAGTTACGAATGTTGGAGTGGAATCACACATAGAGGTGCGTTTTTGAGTCTGGTTTCAATTGTGTGGAAAGTTTTGTGTAGATGGATACTGGATAGTCGCTGGGAATGGCGTTTTTCAATTTGAGATATGAGACTGTAAAGAAAGTTGTTGCTGTGAAAAGAGTTGATGAAATGCTCATGAGGATTTAAGGAATCTTAAAGGAATGTGGAGGATTCCACAGAATACCTCCGTGGAGGAATGTTCAGAATAAACTTCTGGTGTAATGCCCACAAACAATTCCTGGGGGATCCCCTAAAGGAGTCTCTGTAGGATTCCCCAACAAAATTTCATTGAGAAATTCCAAGCAAGAATCTCGGGAGAAATCCCCAGATAGAATTGTTGGAGGAATTTCCAAAAGAATGCTCCAACACAAAAAAGCTGAAATAAATTGAAAAAGAAAAAAAAGTGATGGCTTATTCCTTGAAACCACAATACAAAAATCAATAATTGTGTGGTGTACGATTTATCATATTTTGTTCAAGTTGGGACAAACTGCAGGAGACTGCAGATTGCAATATGTAGTAGCATTATTGTAGTGCGATGGTTTGAAAATTATTCAGTGATTCAGAGATCAGAATCATGAATATATTTAGTATTGAAAACAGCATTTGTGTCACCAATAGTTTGCAGGTAATGTTTCAATAAATTAAAAATGATACGAAAATTGCTTGTTGCTGAAGGAATATGGAACTGTTCTACATGCCAAAAAAAGTTATGAATATACTTCATCATTGTATTTAACGAAATAAACAGTATATTTTATGTATGCAAGTTGTCAGTAGAGTATTGAACAAGTTTTTAAAGCGAGCATGGCTCTATATCCACAAGTTATGTAGAAGTCTTCATGACCGCCAATACAATTCGCTGGAAGAATTCTTCCCGAAATTCTTGAAATATTTTAAGATTGAAGTGGTTCTCTTGAAGAAATATTTGGCGAAATTTCCTGTAGTTCTCGAGTAAAAGAGGTTTGATAATTGTGGATAAAAACCTTAATTATTAGCATAGTTTATTTTTTGAGATTTTTTTTTGAACTCTGAGTTATTGATAACACTGCTCGACAAAATTTTACAAAATTTGGTGTTATGGGATGAGAAAAAAATAACAGGTGTTAGAAGTGTCGAAATGAAAGATTTTTTGAAAAATATTGGACCGGGCCTTCACAGTTTAAAACCGAAGTTTGTATGGAGAATTTGGGGTGTTCAATTGATATGTGCATTAGAACGTGTCGTGCATATTTTAGGCGTTCTCGGTGTTTGGGTTAGTTTCGTTATTGCCTAACGCCTAAATATATGCACAGCGCGTTCTAATGCACATATCAATTGAACACCCCAAGTTCTCCATACAAACTTCGGTTTTGAACTGTGAAGGCCCGGTCCAATATTTTTCAAAAATTATTTCACTATGACACTTCTGGGGTCCCAAACCCCAGTTATTTTTTTTTCTCATCTCATAACAAAATTTAGTGTGGAACGGTGTTATTTTCACCGATATAAACAACATTATAATTTGTCATACTAAACAGCAAAAACATAAATTTCGAAATACTGCTACTCTCATCTAGAGATGTTTGCAAGCGTTACTGGTGATCATGAAAGATCAGAAAATCAAAAATATTGCGAGGATCGATAACGTTCGCGCGATGTCAAAACAGTCGGCAATATTCTCATTCTCAAGAAATTCCCGACATTCAACTAGACAACTCACTACTAATCTACAGAATCCTTCAACAGTAGAAATATTCCATACAAAAATGTCATTTATATCTGTCACCGCGCGCGAGACTCTAACTTTTGTAGACTACACAAAATAAGTTCTAAAAGATTTCCCCTACCCGAGCAGACGAGAATAGCAACAGCATAATAAAATGTGTTATTTTGGAAAAATAACTGAGTAGCGGAAAGAGTTATTTTCATGTTATTTACATAACATATCCTGTTATAAACTTGTCTGTCATAAGCGGCAAAATAACAAATATTATAACAAAAAAATGTTCCTGGAAGACCTGTTTAATAACATGTTTTATTAGTTTCAATAACAACTTAATAACAGCGAATTTTGAAAATATTTTAATAACAAATTTTGATATGAATACGTTATTGATAACAATCTGAAAACAAAATTTGCTTTTTTTCTGTTGCGGATAGGAACTCCTCCAAAGTCCCATATGCATTCAATGGGACACGCAACAATAGGATCTATTGTTAAATGTTTCATTCATAATTGGGACGCTTTTTTTGTCGCAAGCGATTTCTTATCGAAAACAGAGAGAAACAATAGTTCTCGTTTATTTTCCAAACAGCTTACGATGAAAAACTACCGTCGTTTAAAAACCCTTTACAGGTTTACCTCGATTTAGTGGACATTTCAGTTTTCGAAATGTCTATAAAACCGAATTTTACATAAAATCGAAGCAAAATTTTTTATTTAACTTTTATTCTAAATGTATACCAAAATGTACCAAAACATATAAAAACTGCATGAAAACTGAGTTTTTGATAAAAGGCTCGGAGTTTTTGGCATATATAAGTAATTCTCGCTAAATAATGCATAAACCATTATCTCGCTAGCTTATTACGATGGAAATCTTTTGTCTACAAATATATGTATGGTTGATACAACAGCCAATATTTTGAGCAATGGACATACACAATAACGTTATTTGCATAAATGTTCTAAAAAATTCATTCAGAGTTGCATTCAGGGATGCCTTTAAAAATGTCTCGTAGGATTTATCCTGGAATTCTTTTACGAATTGCTTCAGAAATTCCTCAAGGGGTTCCTTCGGAAATTTAGAGATTCGTAACAATCACTTGATAGAGCGTGGTCACTGGCTTTGCTGTATTTGCCGAACGATTTTTCTGTACGAGTAGTGTAGGTTTATACCGCTATCTGCTCGGTCGCCTTTGGTTGCAATTCTGCGATGTTAAATATAATTAAGTGACCCCAGAGTTTACTACATTATTACGGACGGTTTCGAAAGAAAACTATTCAAATTAAATCATACAGAGTATTTCAGAAAATCTTCCATGTGTTTCTCTAGAAGTGTCATTTATTTTCACAAATCATTTCAGAGATTGTTTGAGAAGTTCACCCAGGGATAAAATCCTCTGGATATTTATTCAGAAATTTCTCTGCATTCGTTTGGAGCATCTATTGGAGATACCTTTGAAAATGTACCAAAAATTTCTTAAGAATTTCTTCTAAAAATCTTTCCTAAAAAATTCTTTCGGAAATTTGTTCGAGTATTGGCCAAAAATTCCATCACGGGTTCTTTCAAAAAATCTCCCATGAGTTCATTCGGAAATTTTCTTCAAGGGCTTGCTAAGAATTTCCTCCTATTCTGGAAATTTCATTAAGAATTCTTTCAAAGCATCTTACATGATTTACTTCTGAAGAACCTCCTTTTTTCAAAAATATATCTAGGTATTTGAGCAGAAATTACTCCAGGGATTCTTTCAAAAAAATCGTCCAGAGATTCCTTTGGAAGTTTCTTTAGATATTTACACAGAAATTTCTCCAAAGATTTCTTTAATAAAATTTTCAGCGATGCGTTCAGAAACTATTCCAGTGGTTTTCGAAAAATATGTCAAAGTTTCCTTCAAAAATTTCTACTGGAATTACTTTGGAAATTCTTCACAGGAATTCATCAGAAATTCCTACATCAACTTCCATAAATTCCACTAAGGATTCTTTCAGAAGTTTCACAAAGAGTTGTGTAATAAAGTTGTGTATGAGTTTCTGCCGAAATTCCTCCAGAGATGTCTATACAAAATCTTTCAAAGGTTTATCCTACTTTCCGGAACTTCTCTAGTTTTTTTTTCGAAAAATCTTTCGGAAATTCCTTTAAACATTCTCTCAAACAATGTTCCAAGTATTCATTCCAAAGCTTTCTCCGGGCTTCGATTTAGAAATTGACTCAGAGATTTTTTTTTTGAAAATCTGAATTTCTGTCAGAAAATCTTCCTGAGATTTCCTTAGAAATTTCTCCAGGGATTATTTAAAAAAGTGCGCGAGATTCATTCGGGAATTTTCTGCACGAATTCCTATGAAAAGTCCCCTAGGGGTTTTGTTACAAATTTTTCGAGGATTTTTTTCAGAAAATCCCTTGGCTTTTATCATAAATTCGACTAATAATTTCATCAGAAATATCCCAAGAATTTCCTCCAGAGATTTCATAACAAATTTCTCCAAGAATTACTTTGAAAAAAATTTCACAGATTTTCGATAGTTCTTTCATGAACCCTTGCTGAAATCCATCCGAGGATTCATTTAAAAAATCTTTCACGAGTTCCTGAAAAAATCTCCCTAAGATTCCTAAAAAAATCTATAAGATTTTTTTTTTCATGGGGATTTCTCCAGAAATTTTTAGAAGCATTCATGTAGAAAATCTTTCACGAACTTTCTCGAAATTTTTTTTTTAGAAAATGATTCACGGATATAGTAAGAATCAGAAATTCAGTACTCCTTCAATTTTTTTCGGAAGTTTTCTGAAGAATTTCCTCCGAGGATTGCTTTAGAAATTCTTCAAGAGATTATTATGGAAATACCCAAAATTTATTCATATTTGTTTAGATGTTCCTTCAAGACATTTCTCTTTCAGAAATTGTTTCAAGGATTTCTTAAGAAAGTCTTAGAAAATCCTCCAAGGATTCCTTCAGAATTTTTTCTACAGTTTATTTAAGGACAAGGTATTTGGAGTACATAGCTCTAAAATTCTAGAGCACCGTTTTTTAGAGCCGTTGAACGGATTTGGATGAAAATGCATCACGCTAATTGTTCAGTGGTTGTCAACAGCGTGATGCATTTTAATCCAAATCCGTTCAACAGTTCTCAAAAACGGTGCTCTAGAAATTTTGAGCAATGTACTCCAAATACCTTGTCCTTAAGGATTCTTACGGAAAGGCTGGAAGGCATTCTTGCAGAGATTCCTGCAGAAGTTCACACAGAGATTTCATTAGAAATTTTAGCGGATATTCCTGGTTTTTTTTTAAATATCTCAATTGGTTTTGTTAGGTATTCTACCATATGTTTCCAGGTGTTTTTTTCAGGAATTCCTCCTGAATTTTTTTCAGAAAAATCCATCTATGGATTCTTGAAACATTCCTGTTTATTTCAGAAATTTTTTCAATTTAATTTAGAATTTTCTTCAGTTTTTTTTTAAACTCCTTCTGAAATTTCTTCAGCGATACTTTCGGAAATATCTTTAGAGATTTCTTAAATGTTCCTAAAATTACTCCAAAAATTTCAGCAGGGTTTTTTAAAAGTTGATCCATGGATTCTTTGAAAAGATGATCCATCAGTTTCTTCACGAATTGCTCAAGCTGTTCCTCCAGGAATTTATACATGGGAATGTACCAGCGAAAGGACGCTGAAATCGGGATACCTAGGTTAACTAGCTCTGATTTTACCATGACAGCACTGAAAATTATTTATCACACATCTTGTCAACAATTTGCCGAAGCATTAAAATGACCTTTTTATGGAATTTGCTACACATTTTGGAATTCAATCAGCTGAGTACACGCCAAGATAGTATAAGGCATCTACCAAAAATATCAGGAATATATTAGAGTACTTGATGAGGAAGTCATAAGAAACCTTGAAAGAAGTTTGTTAGAAAGCTTTGAGGAAAAAAAATAGCGAATGGGCAGTTATTTATAAAATATGAATGCAGAAAGGAAAGTAGAAGATTAAGGTGAATATATAAAACTTAGGTATGTTTGGCGCTATTATGAGTGCTCCGCAAAACAATGCATTGATATGAATTGCTCCGCGTGTCAAAAGATTGATAATCCCTGCATTATAAGGCATAACAATTTTACATTTAAAAAAAAGTGTACATAAAATCGAGGTAAAATGTACATAAAATCGAAGTACATAAAATCGAGGGTCTATATAATCGAGGGTCCACTAAATCGAGGTATACCTGTATTAGGTGGTTTATTGTTTATAAGATTAATTTACATTATAACCTCATTGATTGACACATTTATCCTAGTTAATCAAAGTGGGCTCGATGCAGTGAAATCAATAAAAATAAAATGTCTAAAAATAATCAATGGAGTTCTTGATAACTTATTTTTTTTACATTTTTGTCGAGAATGTGTTGTTCGTCGTTGAATTCCACCAGTTGATCCAGAATGATTCATAAAATGGCTAACACTCTATTACACTCTCTATTTTCGTATTCATACCTAACTGAAACTGGGACAAAAAAAACAGGTATACTTTTCAAAGTGCTTATAAAACAAAAGGCTGATAAGTTGGCTCTGTAACGTAATGTCAGTAAGAAGATGAACTGATGACAAAATAATATTTTCTCTTACAGTTCCTCACGGAATGCTGTGAACAACGAAAATCTCGAATGGTGTAGTTTTGATTGCAAAGCTAGTTATGTTGTAATATTAATGATCAAATATTTGTACTAGTCTCAATGACACAATAATAACTAAACTTGTGCTACAACAAAACAAGTGATTGAAATGTAATTTAAAGAAAATATACCAAGAGCACGATCATAATAAAATAAGATTGCCCAACAGAACATGTTATGGAACGGTGATGACTTAATAAGTTAATAATAACAAACCGAGATATAAAAACAGGTTTTGTGATTCCGTTGTTATTGATATTTTCCTCTGCTCGGGTAGTGCCTTATTTCTGTAACTACTAGGATTTCTGCAGACTTTTACAGATTCCTCTAGGAATTCCTCCAAAAATATTTCAACAAATTTTTCCTTGGAATTATTTCAGATTTCCTGCAAAATTTTCTAATGTTTTTTTTTTCTAATGAGGTATCTTAAGGAGTATGCTTTCAGGTTTTCTCCCAGATATTCATCCAAAAAATCCTCCAGATATAACTTAAGAAATGGTTTCAGAACTTTTTGTCCAGAAAGTTTTCAAGAATATCTTCTTAGAAACAAGTTACTACTCTGCAGAATAGAAAGTCAAACTGGATTCGAAGCACCACCCTCAACCAGGTCCGTCTTTTACAACTTTATCTCTCTTTCGGTTGAGTGTAGAGTCTAAAAACAATACTTGCAAATAAATGCGAGTAAGATTTCATTTCGAAATTTATTCAGGGATTCTTATAGATATTCATATAGGAATTCATCGGGCGATTTTTTCGGACATTTCTTCAAGAACTGGTCCAGAAATTTCTCCAAGGAATCTTCACTTCTTCGTGGATTCTTTTAAAGTGTCTTCTAAGAACTCATTCGAAAATTTTCGTTAGGGGTTGCTTCTGTTAATCGTTTAGAGATTCTTTCATAAAATTTAAAGAAACTATAAATTATTCAGAAGTTTATCAAAAGGTCCTGTAAAAACCTTGCATAAATTCGTTCAGGAATTCATTCACATTTTTTTTTTTCAAAATGTTCCTTAAAAATTACATAAATAGATCATTGAATTCATTGAGAAATTCTTGCATGGAGTGCCTCAAAAATTCCTATATGATGTTTTTTTTTTTAATTTTATTTCAAGAGCTTTTTCCAAACTATTTCAAGAAAGCATTTTTCAAAAGGATTTTTCCAAGAATTTTTTTTTTCAGAAAATAGTTCAAAGTTTCCTCCAGACATTTGTCAAGTGATCGGAAAACCTTTTGAGGATTTATTCCCTTGGGCCACTTATCGGAAATTTCTTCCAAAATATCTCGATGGATTCTTTCCTACAGATTCCTAAAGAACTTCTACCACGAAATGCTTTTAAAATTCATCGCAGAATTCGTTAAAAGAATCCTTTTGAAATTCCTACAACGTATCCTTTAAAAATTCTTCCCGAGATAAGTCTTATAACAAATATGCTTAACCTTTGCGACCCTAACGTATTTTGATGTTCATTTTGCTCTATTTTCTTCAATTTTCTCCCGATTTCGATGAAAATTTGACTGAACGACCGGAAATTACAACCGTTTCATAGAATGCATCGGCTTGGCAAGTTCGATGACTGATTCCAGATTTATACTTGTTCTGTCAAAATTTCATCAAAATCGGGTGAAAAGAGAAGAAAATAGAGCCAAATGAACATCAAATTTTGCGCAATATACGTTAGGGACGCAAAGGTTTCTTTCCAAAAAATCCTCGAGCAATTCTTCCAGAAGAATTTCCTCAGAATATATTCCACGAATTGTGTTCGAAATTGCAGCATAAACTTCCTCAGAAACTCTTCCAAGAATGCCATTCTGAAAATGTTCACCAATTCATTGTTCAAAACTGATTGTTCAAGAAAATCTCACATGGGATGTGTCAGAAATTCCTCCTTCAATTTCTTCATAAGTTTCTCCCAGAGTTTGGAATTTCATCGCGAACCACTGAATGGTCTACACTCAGCTTGTGCTACACTCGACGAGTATAACACATCGTGAAGCGACGTGCTCGGGAACGCTTTCCGAAATGTGCTATTCATTCTCTTGCCCGGTTCAATACGAGAGCGCAAGAGAGAAGATGCTCGGCGACGCTTATGAAAGTGATGCACTCGGCAAGAATATTTTATTGTAATAACTGTTAATTAGTATGGCAAAACCTGCAAAACATCACAAGAATTTCAAAAGGATTTTCCGAACGAATTATCCCTTTAAAACTCCTGCAATGCTTCTTTCAAAAGTTCTTTTCGAGATATCTTGAAGAAAAGCTCCAGGATCTTTCTTAGAATTCCGCAAGCAATTCTTCCAGATTTTTTTTTTCCAAGAACTTCTTTCGTATACCTTTCACGAATTGCATCCAAAATTCAAGCATGGACTCCCTCAAAAACTAAGAATGTGCTTCTGAAAAAGTTTCATGATCACGGATTCATTTTTTCAGAGATTTTGCATGAAAAGCTTACAAGGACTGGGTCAGACATTCCTCCATAAATTTCTCCATAAGTTTCTCCAAAGTTTTACTCAGAAAATCCTCAAGAGGTTCATCCAGATTTTTTTTCCAAGAATTTCTCGAGAAGACCTTCAATGGGCTTCTTCACAGATTCTTTCAGAAATCCTAACGGTAATTCCTTCGAAAGTTCTTGCTTCCATTAGTTTTTTTGTTTCTCTCAAAACTACAGGATTATCTGAGTTTTCCTCTATATATTTTTGCCAAGTTTTCTCTCTCTATTTTTCTTCAGGATTTCCAGGAGTTTATCGTATTGAAGTACGGATAACACGGTGATAAACTTCATTGTTTGTGCAAATTAGTTGTCTGGGTAGTTATATTATGATTCCAAAATGATTCGAAATGCATTGCTTATCAAGAATCAAACTCAGACATCTGCGCATGTTGTAACACCTATCTCTCTGATACATAGGCCCCAAAATAGCTGATAAATTTAGTATTCTTATCTTAATTGACGTTAATGAAGTGAATGGCACAAACTTCAGCTCGTGTTCTCCAGGGAGGTGGAGATAGTTAACCGAAAGCGGCTAGACCGAGCCCACCCAACGTGTCTCCATCAGACTCATCCATCTCGACAAGTTCACTCCTCCACCACCAAAAGCAGACAATCTTGTGCGAAGATTATCGTTTTGCTCCCTTTTATGAATACTTTAGCCGTTTAGTGTGTAGTTGCCGGCTGCTGCCACTCACATACGGTACGGTAGCTAAACGTTCCCGGCACGGCAGCGCCCTTCAATCCACCACATTATTCCACATTCCCCCCATCCCGGGAATCCGACAGAAGAAGTTTAATTATAAGTAAATAAAACACTTTAATTAGCAGGCATTAACAGAAATTAACTCTTCCAATTTGTTATACTTTGTGTGTTGGAAGCTTGGCTCCCGGGCGAAGGCAGTCGTGGTCGGACCATCCATCTATCCATCCATCAGTTTGGTTTATTGGCATGGATAGGCCGCGCGCCGGTCGGCTACGGTCTGTCTCTACAACGAAACGTTGCGTTTGGTCGGCATTCGGAACGCACTGCAAACAATGAGGGCGGTCTTCAGGATGGACAAAGTTTTCGGGGTTGTTCAAACAAAGAATTGGTCAGAAAGCGTCTGAAGAGAGTCATTGTCAGTGCCGGCAAAATGGTGACGGCCGATCCGATGTAGTCAAGTAGGACCGTTTGGATTAGTTGCGGTCCCGGTGATGGGATTTAGTTATTTGGGTCAGATTTGATGCGGATGAAGCTTTTGAAGTGCTGGGATGGTTCATGCATTACCTTGGATGATAGAAATTTATTCGAGCGTGTTCAAATGCTTTTCTGGAATGCTTAAATGACATTTCCACAAAATTGCTCAACTCATTATGCAAGGTTCATAAACTACGTTGACTCAGATTTCAAATTCCAACTTCTCTCTTGTAGGCATTTGTCTAAACGTTTTATATTTTTATCGCGGATTTAAGCAGAACAAGAAATCAAGAGATTATAATAACATTTTAACACTCTAAGGCTGCTCTGTCGTTAATACCATTAGCCCTGCTTAACATTCAAAACTTTATATGTTTGGAAACGCCCGCGCAATCCAAAAAGTATAATGGCACGTAATTTTACCTCGTAGCAACTGCTGATTGACCGGCTGGCTGGCAAGAGTGCATTCTTTTCACCATTTTTAATAAATCCATTTCAATTTTCTTCCATTGAAAATTCAATTCCCGTATCATTATCTGGCGAACAAAATGCATGAGTAAGCCGCCCAGATGGCACAGTTGCATCCCGGAGCCTATTCTGCCGAGATTGCAATTAAAATTGTTACATTCTGCAAAATTCCAATTACCCCATTTGAATAACGTTGGCTTGATTGTATTGCCCACGATCAAAATGAAATAAAGCACAAAAAAGAAATCACACATGGATGCCACTTTTCATCGTAAGCTGATTTTAAATTTCAATTTAATTTTTTTGTGAGTGCGTCGCAACGGAGACCCAACGGCAACCGAATGCGTGGCGCCTCCTCCAAGTACATCCGAAGTGGGGGTGGACCCAACCGGTGGGTAGACACAGTAGTGGTGGATCAGCTTCACGCTTTTATTTTCATGTTTTATTATTATCCTCGCCCAGTGCACGCGCTGTTCGTTGTCTAGTTGACAACGATAGTGACATTCTGTTCGGTTGGTACACGCAATGACTTTTTTTGTTCTCGTTAGTCCTCCTGGATGACATTCATTAACATCCGGTAGCATGGAACCGCGGGTACCAATTTGCAGCATCCACTTGGACAAACATTGCTGCTACAATTTCCCAGACTGTGGAAGCCGAAAAAATCTGTTGCTCAAATTGCTTACAATAATAGAGTTTAATTAAAATTTTCATACATGGGAGAAACTTGCGACACCGGTGGAACAATATGAAAGCTAACAAATTGATGAAAAAGTGCGGAGAGCGATAAATAATGTCGCTGAATTTGTACAAGTTTGTATAAATTTTCATGATTTGATGATCAATTAAAATATTCATAATAAAACCCTAGAATAAACGAATAGTATGCCATTTCCACTGCACGTCGCCGTTTTTTCATATGCGGCAATCTATTCAACCGTCTGACACTTACCTTACTTACCGGTCAGACAAAGGCTTGATTGTCTTCTGCTGTATGTAGAAGTAGGAGTTGTCTTGTATCGGTCGGATTACCCTCGAGAGCCATTTTTGCAGGTTTGTTATTCGACATCCTGATGACGTGACCCGCCCACAGTAGCATCGCAATTTTTGCAGTGTGGACGATGGCTTTTCTCTCAGCAGCTGAAGCAGCTCGTGGTTCCTTCGCCTTCTCCAAGCCCCGTCTTCCATCTGCATTCCGCCGTAGATGGTACGCACGACCTTCCGTTCAAAAACTCCAATGGCGCGATGGTCCTCTGCACGCATGGTTCATGTTTCGTGCCCATAGAGGACTACCGGTCTTATCAGCGTTTTGTAGATAGTTATCTTCGTGTGACGGTGAACTTTGTTCGATCGTAGAGTTCTGCGGAGTCTAAAGTAGGCACGATTTCCTGCCACAATGAGTTTCTGAATTTCTCTGCTGGTGTCGTTGTCGACGGTCACCAATAAGCCCATGTACATGAATTCTTCAACCGCCTCGATTCCATCACCGTCGATAGAGATTCGGGGTAGCGGGTGCGCTAAATCCTCTTTAAAGCCCTTTACCATCATGTACTTTGTCTTCGACATCTTAATGACTAATCCGATTCGCCTGGCGTTACTCTTGAGTCGGATGTACGTTTTCGCCATCGCCTCAAATTTACGAGCAATAATATCAATATCATCAGCGAAACCAAGCAGCTGAACGGACTTCGTGAAAATCGTTTTCTCGTGTTTATCCCCGCTCTCCTAATTACAGCCTCTAAAGCAATGTTGAACAGCAAGCACGAAAGACCATCACCTTGCCGAAACCCTCTACGAGATTCGAAGGGACTCGAGTGTCCCTGATACTCGAACTACGCACATCACTCGATCCATCGTCGCCTTGACCAATCGTATCAGTTTATCCGGGAATCCGTATTCGTGCATGATCTGCCATAGCTGGTCTCGATCGATTGTATCATACGACGATTTAAAATCGATAAATTAGTGATGTGTGGGCACGTTGTATTCGCGGCATTTCTGCAACACCTGGCGGATGGCGAACATCTGGTTCGTTGTTGCGGGTTCACCCATAAATCCAGCCTGATATTGCCCCACGAACTCTCTTGCATTCGGTGATAGACGGCGGCATAAAATTTAAGAGAGTACCTTGTAGGCAGCGCTCAGTAGTGTGATCGCGCGGTAGTTCCCGCAATCCAACTTGTCGCCCTTTTTGTAGATGGGACACACGATACCTTCCATCCACCCCTCCGGTAATACTTCCTCCTCCCAAATCTTGGTAATGACCCAGTGTAGTGCTCTCACCAGTGCTTCTCCACCGTATTTTAGAAGCTCGTTTGGTAGTTGATCTGCTCCAGCGGCTTTCTTGTTTTTCAATCGGCCAACCTCCTCCTCAATATCAGGTCAGGGGCCGGGAGTCTTTCGTTTTGTGCACACACACTCAATCCTGAATTGCCTGTTCAGCACTTTTTTGACGAAAATAGAACAGCAGAATTATTTCGGTAGCTTCGGTAATCGATTTCACTGAGACTCAGTACATCAACTGTCAAAACCTGGTGCAAAAGGTAAACAAAGCAGTAAAGCTGTATACAGCTGTTCTATTTTCGTCAAAAATTTACCGAACACGGTATTCCAAATTAACCCTTATGTGGCCGACAGGGTACCCGGGTACCCAGCGCCCATTTAAAAAGCACGGTGTAGAAAAAAGCAAAAAGTTTGTCGGACACATAACGGTTAAGTGTGCATACTCCTAGATCTGTTACCACGCCACCTTCGGTACTTGCAACGTCGCCATTGAGGTGCTCATCGTAATGCTGCCGCCACCTCTCGACCACCTCACGCTCGCTCGTGAGAATATTCCCGTGATTATCTCGGCACATGTCGGCTTGTGGCACAAAGCCTCTGCGCGAGCGGTTCAGCTTCTCGTAGAACTTTCGTGTGTCCTTAGCGCGGTACAGCTCTTCCATCGCTTCGCGATCTCGTTCTTCCTGCTGGCGCTTCTTCATCCGGAAGACTGAGTTCTGCCTGTTCCGCGCCTGTATGTAACGTGCCTCATTCGCTCTCGTACGGTGTTGCAGCATTCTCGCCCATGCTGCATTCTTCTCGTTTTTCAACTGTTCACATTCGCCGTCGTACCAGTCGTTTCTGTGATTCGGAGCCGCGAAGCCTAGTGCTGTAGCCGAGGTACTACCTATGGCGGATCGGATGTCCCTCCAGCCATCTTCAAGTGTAGCTGCGCCAAGCTGCTCTTCCGTTGGTAGGGCCACTGCTAACCGCTGCGCGTAGTCTTGAGCCACTTCTACGTTACACAACTGCTCGATGTTGAGCCGCGGCGTTCGACTTCGACGCGCATGCATACAGCGACTAAGTAGTAGCGTGGGACACAAACATACATTTTACTCCTGTACACTTTTTGAGTTCCATTTTGGCCCCATATCAACAGTGCAAAATTTCAGATCGATCGGAGAAACTATATTTTAGCGCCAGCCATTTTAAGTTTTCATACGATTTAGTATGGGGAAAATCACTTTTTCAAAGAAAAATCGCCGCAGGTTGCCCCTTAACCCCTAAAAATAAAACGATGAATGATTTCTGTTGGAAATTTTACGAGAAACCTTCCCTTCGAAGACCGCAAAGCGATCTGAGGCATGTGAAAAAAGTTATTGACTGAAAACCGAATGGCATGCAAACGCTCTTTAGCATGTAAGGAATAACAATAAATAATAAAATCTCGTTATTTCATCGATCGGATCAAGCCTAATAACTTTTTCCACGAACGTCGCATCGATTTGCTGTCTTCAGAGGTCTGATTCCTAGTGAAGTTTTCTACAGAAATCATTCGTCGACTTATTTTTAGGGATCTAGGGGTGACTCCTAGCGATTTTTCTTTGCAGAAGTAAAATTTCCCCATAGTAAATCGTATGAAAAACTAAGAATGGCGGGCGCTAAAATATAGTTTTTCCGATCGATCTGAAATTTTGCACAGTTGACATGGGACCAAAGTGGAACTCAAAAAGTATACAGGAACTTGAGTTTTTCCATTTTTTGTATTTTCCCATATAAACCGTGTACCAGGCTACTAAGTAGTGATCCGAATCTATATTCGCCCTGCGGTATGTGCGGACATTGTTTTCTTTTTATTCTTCAACCACTTAACCTAATTTACAGCTCTTTTGTCCACTAGGGCACTGCGTGAGCGATTCCAATTGGCGGCTGCACTTACACTTTGTGCAGCGCCTATTCTATTCTAATTCCACTAATTCTAATTCGAACTGGTAGCCTTTGCGCTGTTGTCTTTTCTACCCTGTCCATTAGACCTGTTCACTTTGAAACTTTTTTTCTCCGATTCTCCGTGACACATCAAATTATCAATCCACATGCAAAACCAAGTCTGAGTCAAATTGATGAAGATGTAAAGGTGTGTTTTTTTGACCGTTTTCACATAAATTTATTTAGAAATTCACAAAACTGCTTCGAAAAGATGCCGGAGATACCGTTAAAATATAGTTAGAACAATACTCTACAACTTTGCCGAAAACACTACGGTGCGTATTTCGAAGTTATTTAACAATTTCAGTTAAAAAATCACGAATAAACACGATATTTTTACGATTTTACATATAAAAGTCATGTAAGTTTACATTATTTTACGTGACTAAATTAATAAGCGATTTCTCCTTTGTGTAACGAACATTTCGTCCATACATCGTTTTTGTGTAGGAATTCGTTTTCATTGACTAATCATCAAAAGTATATCACGTTGATACTAAAAATCGCACAGAGTTACCAGCACGAATTAAAACAAAGTTACCCATGATTAAGACGTCATGCCATCGTATTCTAATGTCTTTAAATTTAAGTATCAGAAATGGTGCAGATGGTAAGGCTCGAGCCTGTGGAGCAGAAAGTCCCAGGTTCAAGCTCAAACACATGATAAACTTTTTTCTTTCTTTGTAGCAGTTAGGATGATGAATCTGCCATGACTTACACGCAATCTCCCAAATAATAATGATCGGAACCTGCCAATTAAGCCCATTCCAGGACTAGCTAGATATTTAGTTTATACTTGTTGATAATAAATCGTGTCGACGAGATCAGCTGGGCGAAATATTGAACATCTGTTTGATAATGATCAATTTAGCTAAAACAATTGGCTTCTTTAGCGGTGTTGAGATAATTCATTATTCTGAATCTGCATGCCAAACTGAGCCAAAATCCAAATTTTCATGAATTTTGGTGCCCGGGAACCTATTTAAAAATCAATCTGAAGTTTGTATGGGAGCGATTTGTCGAATCACCCCTCGTCGCATTTTGTACTGGGCAGAGCTGTCAAACGGTTGCCCAGCTGTCAAAAGGTGATTCCAAAAAAACTCTTTGAAATTGATTTTAGGTACCAAAACAAAGTTCTAAAAATCTCAAAAAAATCATGGTGGCTCAGAAAAAGGTGCTCTTTCGTATAAAATCAAAAAATCAATACATTTTTCAAAATTTAAAACCCCAATTCAATACGATGATGGAACTGCTTCTGGATGCAACATTAGACAACTGTAAGTGGAGCTTACTTGTTATCTATCTACCCACAAATCAGCACAACTACACGATGAAGGGAAACTTCATTCTTACTATGCACTCTACGGTTTCGAAACAATGCTATGATGCCAAATTGCAATGAGATGCAGTGCGTAGTTCCATCAACTTATAGCTGTATCGAGACGCAAAAAAAAATCCTATTGAATCTTCGAATCGACAATCTCATGCTCAACCATCTGCACCAAATTTAAACTGATGCAGATGAGACAAAGAAGTGTAATGACGTTTAAATCATGGGTAACTTTGTTTTATTTTATGCTGACAACTCTGTACAATTTTTCGAATCAACGTGACAAACTTTTGATAATTAGTCAATGAAAACGAATTTCTACACTAAAATGATGTATGGACGAAATGTTCGTAACACATAGGAGCAATAGCTCATTAAATTAGTCATGTAAAACAATGTAAAATTACATGACTTTTACATGAAAAATCGTAAAAATATTGTATTTTTTCGTGATTTTTTAACGAAAATTTGTTGAATAACTTTGAAATACGCAATTTAAACACCGTAGTGTCTTCGGCAAAGTTGTAGAGTATTGTTCTAACTATATTTTAACGGTATTTTCGGAACCTTTTTGGTGCAATTTTCTGGATTATAATTCTGGATATTGAAGTACATTTTTGTGAAAATGCTCGAAAAAACACAAAATCGATTTGATACACCTCTAAACCTTTATCAATTTGGCTCATTTTTGGACTGAAGCCTTGTTTTTGCATGTGGATTGATAATTTGATGTGACACGGGTAGGTCAAAAAAAGTGAACAGGTCTACTGTCCATGGTAGAATTATGAGCACAATGTTGCTGTGTGGCTCTTGTTCCATTTCCAGTCCGATTGGGGGTCCATTATGAGTTGCCGTTAGCCGATATCCGCGTTTCCGGGTCCGTTAGAGAATATGCTCAGAAGAGGGTCAGGTGTCAGCCGCTCTAGGGGGGAAGAGCAACTGACGAAAATTTGCAAGTGCCGGGGCTGGGATCGAACCCATAACCATCCACTTATGAAGTGAACGTGTAGCCACAACACTACGGGCTTCGGCGGGCATTGGTTATATCCGAGAAGAATTTACCGTCGAATTTCGCCCTTTATATCAATAAATTGTTTTATGGATCACCCATAAAAGCGCCAAAGCCTTATGATATACAAAGGTTTATATATTTACCTCATAATCTCATAATTCCCTTTCTGACTTCATTTTTTTGCCTTTCTCGTACACTAAGTGTACTGGAAAGGCTATATGTTCACTCCAAAAATGACTTTTTGATAGAAGGCCCGGAGGGTCAAATCACATATACCAATCGACTCAGCTCGACGAATTGAGGTGATGTCTGTGTGTGTGTATGTGTGTGCGTGTGTGTGTGTCTGTATGTGTGTGTACAAAAAAACTCACATCACTTTTTGGCAGTAAACCTCATCCGATTTCAATGACCGACGGTTCATTCGACACGGAATCTGGTCCCATAGTTTCCTATTGAAAATGGTTCGGATCGGTTCAGCCGTTCCGGAGATATGGCCATTTAGGTGTTCCGGAACGGTACCCCAGGAAGGGACCAGATATGAAAATGCATCAAACCTATGCATGCGACACATCAAACCACGGCATTTTCGATAACCTGATGAGCGGTAAGCAGAAAAATAGTCTAAGACCATATCTGAACCGGTAGTGTTCCGGAACCGGTTCCGGGTGTCCCGCCGGAAGTGTCAAATATCAAAGTGAACCGAACCCATGCGTGAGACACATCAAACCACGACATTTTCGATAACCTGATGGGCGGTAAGCAGGAAAATAGTCTCAGACCATATCTGAACCGGTAGTGTTCCCGAACCGGTTCTGGGCGTCCCGCTGGAAGTGGTCAAAAATACAATTGAACCAAACCCATGCATGCGACACATCAAACCACGGCATTTTCGATGACCTGATGGACAATAAGCAGGAAAACCATCTCAGACCACATCTGAACCAGTAGTGTTCCGGAACCGGTTCTAGTCGTCCCGCTGGAAGTGGCCAAATATACAATTGAACCAAACCCATACATGCGACACATCAAACAACGGCATTTTCGATGACCTGATGGATAATGAGCAGGAAAATCATCTCAGACCATATCTGAACCGGTAGTGTTCCGGAACCGGTTCTAGGCGTCCCGCTGGAAGTGGCCAAATATACAATTGAACCAAACCCATACATGCGACACATCAAACAACGGCATTTTCGTTGACCTGATGGACAATGAGCAGGAAAACCATCTCAGACCATATCTGAACCAGTAGTGTTCCGGAACCCGTTCCGGGGTTCCCGCCGAAGTGGTTAAATCTGAAAGAGAAACAAATCCGTACATGCTTCACATCAAATAGCGGCTTTTTAGATTACCTAATGAACGGCCAGCAAGTGTTTCGGAATCGGTTTTGAGTGGCCGGAAGAGGCCAAATGTAAAAGTAAACCAAAACCAGGCATGTGACACATCAAATCGTGGCTTTTGCGATAACCTGATGAACAGTTAGCTAGAAAATAGCCTTACGTCACACTAAAGACAACTGTTAGTGTTCCTGAATTGGTTCCGAGAGTCCCGTCGAAATTGTCAAACCCTGCATTTGCAGCGTTTTTGGTCAAACCCTTCAATTTGCAGCGTTTTTGGTTTACCGATGAGCAGTTAACAAGACAATAATGTTAGACCATATTTGGTTCAGCCGGTAGCTACCCGGAATTAGATCCGAGTAGTAAAATGTAATCCAAACCCATGGATGCGGTACATCAAATCACGACCAGTCTTGTAAACATTCGACACTTTTTACTACCTTCATTTCGTTGCCGCAGTCGGGTGTCAGTCGGCTTGGTTACATTCGTGCGCTATCGTTACCTCTTACCTACACACAACACGAGCAGTAGAACGAAGATCAATAAACATAAGAAAGGGTCAAATCAATGTCATCTAACACGATGACATGTGTCTAATTATAGCTTTATGCATAGATTTTCAGCCAATTCCGATTATGAATGTTAATATTAGTTTATTATTGCATGTTGCATTGAAAACGACACACAGATGAGCAACATAGCTCTTACTATGAAAGAAGACAGGAATAACAAAAGCCGAATCGTCTCCCGAAGCCGCTATCGTGGTGAAGTGCATTCGTTTGACATTTTTGTTTCGAACAGTAGTTTGATTGCCTGTGTTGCGAATGTCGGAGACAAAGGAGGCCGAATGTCGACGAAAAGGTTCAAATGACTGTGATCTCTAACAAGACTGATCACGACTTATCGACAACCTGATGGAAAAATAGGGTCAGACCACATTAGATTCCCGGTAGTGTTACGGGTTCAGCTGTGGCTTCGAAAGTGGTTAGAAGTAAAAGTGAAGCAAACCCATTCATGCGATATATCAAATCGCGGTGATTCGGAAAAGGTGAATAAATAGCAATAAAACATTCTCAGACCATAATTGGGACAACCGGTAGTGTCATGGTCCATGACTCATGGAATCAGATCCGGCTATCCCACCGGAAACTACCAAATATAAAAATAAACCAAACCCATACATACGACACATCAAATCGCATAATCTAATAAACGATTAGCAAGAAAATTGCCTTAGATCACATTAGAGACTAGCTGTTGTGTAGCAGAACCAACGTTCATGTGAAAAATTAAATCGTGGCTTTGTTTAATGGCCTGATATACATTAGGTATGAACAACAGTGACGAATAGGTCTAAGTTCTCATATATGAGAACAAAATATAGACAAAACTACAGCGATCTCATCAAATCGTACCATTTCAGATTCCTAAGGTGTAAAGTTATAGCAGGATTGGTCAACGTTGAATGGAAAAATAAGAATTTGATCGCGTAAACAGAAGATGGTGGCTGTTTTAAGGAATTTTGAGCTCTAAAACTATGTAAAATAAGTGTATTTGGTATGGGAAATTTGTTTGGAGTCCACCAGAGTATCCAAAATAGCGGTCCAAAGTCCAAGATAATGGCCCAGTATTCAAGTTAGTGCCTATTTTATAGGATTTTTAATTCTTGCATTATGGGCATATTTTGTATGAAAATATGTCCAGAATTCAAAATTTGTAATCAGAAAACCCAAGCTGTGCGCTGTTTCACAAGGTCTGCAATATGACTATAGTTTGAATGGGGAAGAATGCCGGCCTTCGTCCAAAACTGGTAACCAGAAAATCATAAACGACATGTCAAAATTCAATACGGCGACAGGTGCATAGTCCAAAAATGAATACCAGGACATCCAAGATGGTGTCTCAATGTTCAAGATGGCGGTTAGTTTAGTTGGGGTAGATATCCGCAGTCATAAAATAATGACCGGAAAATCTAAAATGACGTTTCAAAATTTTGCGGCTTCATGACACTTGTTTGGTTTGAGTTATGGATCGTTGTCTTATATTTTCTGAATATTGGATGTTATGCTAATATGAAATGTATCCATATTGAGTAGATTTAGCAAGCAGTTTTCATTTTGTATTTATGTCAATGTCATCAACATGTCGCTCAAGTTTTGTTGAAAGGATATTTTAAAGCACGAGAAAGGCACCATCACCGCTAGGTGGATTAATTAGGGTTTTTATAAATATCCCTCGCTTTGTCGATGATCACGATGAGCGGAGTAAATCTTTGGCGATGTTTTTTACAGATCCCTTAGCAATGACAACATTTTTGGCGGTTTCATGCAAACTGCCCGTCTATTCGCCAGACTCTTGATCAAAGCTTTCTAACAAAATTTTTAACATTTCTTATGGCTTCCTCACCAAAAATGGTAAAATAATCCTAATATTTTTGGAAGATGCCTCACTATCATGACGTTTACTCAGCTGATTGAATTCCAAAAGTTGTAGCAAATTCCATTAAAAGGTCTTTGTAATACTTGGGCATACTACTGACAAGATGTGTGATAAAATATTTCCTGTGTTGTTATGGTAAAATCAGAGCTGGGTTTCACAGTCTTGCTTCCTCGATTTCAGCACCCCTTCATTGGTACATTCTCATGGATGAATTCCTGGAGGTTTCTCTGCAGGATCCGCTTGATCAATTCCTCTAAAGATATTCCCGAAAATATCGCTGAAGAAATTCAAAAAATCTAAAGACAGTTCTAAATGAATTTCTGAAGAAAAAAATTCTGAAAAAACAGAAATATTTAAGCCATAGATGGATTTTTAAAGAAATTCTAGAAGGAAAACCTAAGGAAACACCTGGAAATTCCTGGTGGAGTACCTAACAAAACCTCTGGAGATATTTTTGGATAAAAACAAACTGGAGAAATCACCCTGTAAAAATACAAAACATTTTTTAAATAAATTTTTAGAGGAATCCATGAAGAAGTTACTAGAGGTATTTATCTTCTTCGCTTGGAGGAAATCTTGGAAGAATTTCTGAAAAATATACATACCCGGCGGAATTTTTGTTGAAATATCTGTGTAAATTTCTGCAGGAATCTCTGCAAGAATGTCTTTCAGCCTTTCCATAAGAATCTCTGAGAGAATCGGTAGAAAGATTTCTGAAGGAATCCTTGAAGCAATGTCTGGAAGAGAAATGTCTTGAAGGAATATTCAAAGGATTGTGAAGAAGTCATAAGAATTTCCATATCAATCTCTTGTAGAATTTTTAAAGCAATCCTTGGAGAAAATTCTTTAGAGAGCTTCTGGAAAAATTTTGAAGGAGTTCTGAATTTCTGATTCTCATTGTTTTCTAAAAAAAAATCCGTGGAATATTTTTGAGATAGTTCATGAACAGTTTTTTACATGTATGCTTTGAAAAAATTCTGGGGGAATTTCTATAAAAAAAAAAGTTAAGAATTTCGTAGATGATTTTTTGGAACTATCCAACAATCTGTACAAGATTTTTTGAAAGTAGTTCTTGAAGTATTTTTTAAAATCATGCAACATTTTTGGAAGGTATCCATGCAAGACTTTCTTAAGGAGTCCTTGGAGAAATTTCAGGATGACGTTCTAAAGACTAATGATTTTGTAAAAGAACTTGTGAATGAATTTCTTTAGGATTTCCTGCATGATTTTTAAAAATAAATCTACGATGAGATTCCAAAGCAGTACCTGAAAGAATATCTTCAAGAATCCCTGGGAGATTTCTTTGAGGTACACGTAAAAGATTTTTTCAATAAATCGTAGGATAGATTTCAGCTAGGGTCCTTGAAAGAATTACCGAAAAATCTGTGGAAGTTTTTCATGGAGAAATTTGTATGAAATCCCTAAACTATAATCTGGAGATATTTCTAATGACATTATTTTTCGAATTTATTCCAAAAGCCATGACAGATTTTCTGAAATAACCCGTCAAAAATTTTGCAGAAAATTTCCGAATGGACCTCACTTTTTTTTCAAACCAGTCCCTGAAGAAATTTCAAAAGAAATCAGGAAGACTTCCTGACAGATAATCAGATTTTCACAAAAAAAATCCCTATAACCCCGGATATAGTTTTGGTAAAACCCTTGGAAGATTGTTTGAGAGGGTTCCAAAAAAAATAAGGTAAACCTCTGAAGGATTTTCTTAAGAAATCCCTAGAGGAATTTCTGCAGAAACTCATACACAACTCTTTGTCCCTAGTGGAATATCTGGTGAAAATGGAAGTTGCTTTGGGAATTTCTGGTGGAATCCTTAAAAAAAAATCTATTGTAACCCCAGTACAAATTTTTGAAGGAACTTTTGAAACATTTTCTGAAAAACTCTGGGATAGTTTTTGAAGGAATCGTTGAAAGTTTTATTAAAGGAACCTCTGGAAAAATTTCTGAATATATGTCTACAGAAATTCCTTGAAGAATATTTAACCCTTCAGCGCGCGCGCTGTTGTAAAAAGTACAACACTAGCAAAAAACCTCGCTTTTCGTATACAGCCCGAGCGCGGTGCAGTTTTGGTTTTTTGATGGCGCGCGTGCTGGAAGGTTAAACGAATTCTTGAAACAATCCCAAATAGATTCCACTGTTGAAAATGCTTTGACATCCATGTGCACAACAGAACACGTGCTCGATGAACAAATTGAGATTTGAAATTATGAAAAGAAATCCACGTACTCCGGTGAGACTCGAACTCACGACTCCCAATTCGCTAGACGGGTGCTTCTATTCCTTCAAGCTACGGAGTCACTCGACTATCTCCGTCGCCAGCAGGCCTAGAACTGAACTCGATTCCACAATCGCACATGGTTATCTTCTTTTCACAATCCAAACCCCCTTCGGATGGGATTAGATGAACATCTAACACATTGTCTGTTGTGCACATGTATGTCAAAGCGAGAGAGGAAGTTATTTTTAATTGTCGAGAGCTTCGGGCACTGCCTCCCAATCACTTATTGGTATGGCAATTAGTGTGCAGTCGGACTCTCGACGGGTCGGTCCTCGGCCGACCGAATACGGTAAGGGTGACCGTAGCACCTTACAAATGTCAATTTCTTGATTTTGCTTTGGCTGACCAAGCCATGTGGGAAATTACACTGTTGAAAATGCTTTGACATCCATGTGCACAACAGAACACGTGCTCGATGAACAAATTGAGATTTGAAATTATGAAAAGAAATCCACGTACTCCGGTGAGACTCGAACTCACGACTCCCAATTCGCTAGACGGGTGCTTCTATTCCTTCAAGCTACGGAGTCACTCGACTATCTCCGTCGCCAGCAGGCCTAGAACTGAACTCGATTCCACAATCGCACATGGTTATCTTCTTTTCACAATCCAAACCCCCTTCGGATGGGATTAGATGAACATCTAACACATTGTCTGTTGTGCACATGTATGTCAAAGCGAGAGAGGAAGTTATTTTTAATTGTCGAGAGCTTCGGGCACTGCCTCCCAATCACTTATTGGTATGGCAATTAGTGTGCAGTCGGACTCTCGACGGGTCGGTCCTCGGCCGACCGAATACGGTAAGGGTGACCGTAGCACCTTACAAATGTCAATTTCTTGATTTTGCTTTGGCTGACCAAGCCATGTGGGAAATTACACTGTTGAAAATGCTTTGACATCCATGTGCACAACAGAACACGTGCTCGATGAACAAATTGAGATTTGAAATTATGAAAAGAAATCCACGTACTCCGGTGAGACTCGAACTCACGACTCCCAATTCGCTAGACGGGTGCTTCTATTCCTTCAAGCTACGGAGTCACTCGACTATCTCCGTCGCCAGCAGGCCTAGAACTGAACTCGATTCCACAATCGCACATGGTTATCTTCTTTTCACAATCCAAACCCCCTTCGGATGGGATTAGATGAACATCTAAACACATTGTCTGTTGTGCACATGTATGTCAAAGCGAGAGAGGAAGTTATTTTTAATTGTCGAGAGCTTCGGGCACTGCCTCCCAATCACTTATTGGTATGGCAATTAGTGTGCAGTCGGACTCTCGACGGGTCGGTCCTCGGCCGACCGAATACGGTAAGGGTGACCGTAGCACCTTACAAATGTCAATTTCTTGATTTTGCTTTGGCTGACCAAGCCATGTGGGAAATTACACTGTTGAAAATGCTTTGACATCCATGTGCACAACAGAACACGTGCTCGATGAACAAATTGAGATTTGAAATTATGAAAAGAAATCCACGTACTCCGGTGAGACTCGAACTCACGACTCCCAATTCGCTAGACGGGTGCTTCTATTCCTTCAAGCTACGGAGTCACTCGACTATCTCCGTCGCCAGCAGGCCTAGAACTGAACTCGATTCCACAATCGCACATGGTTATCTTCTTTTCACAATCCAAACCCCCTTCGGATGGGATTAGATGAACATCTAACACATTGTCTGTTGTGCACATGTATGTCAAAGCGAGAGAGGAAGTTATTTTTAATTGTCGAGAGCTTCGGGCACTGCCTCCCAATCACTTATTGGTATGGCAATTAGTGTGCAGTCGGACTCTCGACGGGTCGGTCCTCGGCCGACCGAATACGGTAAGGGTGACCGTAGCACCTTACAAATGTCAATTTCTTGATTTTGCTTTGGCTGACCAAGCCATGTGGGAAATTACACTGTTGAAAATGCTTTGACATCCATGTGCACAACAGAACACGTGCTCGATGAACAAATTGAGATTTGAAATTATGAAAAGAAATCCACGTACTCCGGTGAGACTCGAACTCACGACTCCCAATTCGCTAGACGGGTGCTTCTATTCCTTCAAGCTACGGAGTCACTCGACTATCTCCGTCGCCAGCAGGCCTAGAACTGAACTCGATTCCACAATCGCACATGGTTATCTTCTTTTCACAATCCAAACCCCCTTCGGATGGGATTAGATGAACATCTAACACATTGTCTGTTGTGCACATGTATGTCAAAGCGAGAGAGGAAGTTATTTTTAATTGTCGAGAGCTTCGGGCACTGCCTCCCAATCACTTATTGGTATGGCAATTAGTGTGCAGTCGGACTCTCGACGGGTCGGTCCTCGGCCGACCGAATACGGTAAGGGTGACCGTAGCACCTTACAAATGTCAATTTCTTGATTTTGCTTTGGCTGACCAAGCCATGTGGGAAATTACACTGTTGAAAATGCTTTGACATCCATGTGCACAACAGAACACGTGCTCGATGAACAAATTGAGATTTGAAATTATGAAAAGAAATCCACGTACTCCGGTGAGACTCGAACTCACGACTCCCAATTCGCTAGACGGTGTGCGATTGTGGAATCGAGTTCAGTTCTAGGCCTGCTGGCGACGGAGATAGTCGAGTGACTCCGTAGCTTGAAGGAATAGAAGCACCCGTCTAGCGAATTGGGAGTCGTGAGTTCGAGTCTCACCGGAGTACGTGGATTTCTTTTCATAATTTCAAATCTCAATTTGTTCATCGAGCACGTGTTCTGTTGTGCACATGGATGTCAAAGCATTTTCAACAGTGTAATTTCCCACATGGCTTGGTCAGCCAAAGCAAAATCAAGAAATTGACATTTGTAAGGTGCTACGGTCACCCTTACCGTATTCGGTCGGCCGAGGACCGACCCGTCGAGAGTCCGACTGCACACTAATTGCCATACCAATAAGTGATTGGGAGGCAGTGCCCGAAGCTCTCGACAATTAAAAATAACTTCCTCTCTCGCTTTGACATACATGTGCACAACAGACAATGTGTTAGATGTTCATCTAATCCCATCCGAAGGGGGTTTGGATTGTGAAAAGAAGATAACCATGTGCGATTGTGGAATCGAGTTCAGTTCTAGGCCTGCTGGCGACGGAGATAGTCGAGTGACTCCGTAGCTTGAAGGAATAGAAGCACCCGTCTAGCGAATTGGGAGTCGTGAGTTCGAGTCTCACCGGAGTACGTGGATTTCTTTTCATAATTTCAAATCTCAATTTGTTCATCGAGCACGTGTTCTGTTGTGCACATGGATGTCAAAGCATTTTCAACAGTGTAATTTCCCACATGGCTTGGTCAGCCAAAGCAAAATCAAGAAATTGACATTTGTAAGGTGCTACGGTCACCCTTACCGTATTCGGTCGGCCGAGGACCGACCCGTCGAGAGTCCGACTGCACACTAATTGCCATACCAATAAGTGATTGGGAGGCAGTGCCCGAAGCTCTCGACAATTAAAAATAACTTCCTCTCTCGCTTTGACATACATGTGCACAACAGACAATGTGTTAGATGTTCATCTAATCCCATCCGAAGGGGGTTTGGATTGTGAAAAGAAGATAACCATGTGCGATTGTGGAATCGAGTTCAGTTCTAGGCCTGCTGGCGACGGAGATAGTCGAGTGACTCCGTAGCTTGAAGGAATAGAAGCACCCGTCTAGCGAATTGGGAGTCGTGAGTTCGAGTCTCACCGGAGTACGTGGATTTCTTTTCATAATTTCAAATCTCAATTTGTTCATCCAGCACGTGTTCTGTTGTGCACATGGATGTCAAAGCATTTTCAACAGTGTAATTTCCCACATGGCTTGGTCAGCCAAAGCAAAATCAAGAAATTGACATTTGTAAGGTGCTACGGTCACCCTTACCGTATTCGGTCGGCCGAGGACCGACCCGTCGAGAGTCCGACTGCACACTAATTGCCATACCAATAAGTGATTGGGAGGCAGTGCCCGAAGCTCTCGACAATTAAAAATAACTTCCTCTCTCGCTTTGACATACATGTGCACAACAGACAATGTGTTAGATGTTCATCTAATCCCATCCGAAGGGGGTTTGGATTGTGAAAAGAAGATAACCATGTGCGATTGTGGAATCGAGTTCAGTTCTAGGCCTGCTGGCGACGGAGATAGTCGAGTGACTCCGTAGCTTGAAGGAATAGAAGCACCCGTCTAGCGAATTGGGAGTCGTGAGTTCGAGTCTCACCGGAGTACGTGGATTTCTTTTCATAATTTCAAATCTCAATTTGTTCATCGAGCACGTGTTCTGTTGTGCACATGGATGTCAAAGCATTTTCAACAGTGTAATTTCCCACATGGCTTGGTCAGCCAAAGCAAAATCAAGAAATTGCCAAATAGATTCTCCAAACGAACGTTTAGAGAAATTTCTGAATAAATAACCATCGGAGTTTTTGGAGTAATCCCTAGACGAATTTCTGAAACAGTCTCTGAAATAATTGGTGAAAAATCCTGAAGGAATTGGTGAAAAAGAGTTCATTGTGACACTTCTGGAGGAACGCATGGAAGATTTTTTTAAATAATCTGTCACTCGGAGACGATGATGATTATGATGATGATGGTCCAGCCACATACCCCTACAAAGGTTCGAGCTAGACGGTATACAAGGGGTGGCCAAACATTCCGAAATCATCATAAAACCAATACCACATTGCCCAGTCAACCGAAACTGTTAAAAAATGTGAACGATTCATATATTTTACAACTGAATGATTTTGAATAAAACAAAATCCTTTTTTTCTCGTTTCACCAAATTCACTGTTTCGTTTATATCATAGTATTTTTTTTTTGATCGTGATAAAACCGAAAAACAACTGTACTTGATGCGACATTATAAAATGTAATATTTTCTAACGGCGCATAAAGTTATACCGGTTTGACATTTTCACCCATATAGAAGAAAATAAGTCAAATCTACAATATCACACAAAAAATACTAAATGTGTTCTTCCTTCAACCCACATAAGCTCTAATATATCTAATTAGAGATATCTTGAGAACAAAAGTAGAAAATCTTTGGATAGCAAAACTAAAATGTAATGACATTGATGTAAAAAAAAAATACATTTTTTCGAGAAAGATCTAAAAAGTGTCCATCTATGATAACTTTTTTAACCGCTCAAATAGTACCCATGTTTAAATAACTTGTGAAGCATTAATATATTGTTAATAAACGTTCAAAATTAAATTCAATTCAGTTCACTGGTTTCTGAGATATGGAAGTTCAAAAATACCCAAGTAACACACTTGTCACCGAAGAGTCACGGCGGCGCAGGTTTTTGTTGCGCAGAAGTCACTGCGACTTACTTTTAGCAAGTTAGTATTTATTTGTTAGAAGTAAGTCATAGTAACTTGTGCGTAACAAAAACCTGCGCCACCGTGACTCTTCGGTGACAAGTGTGTTACTTGGGTAAGTTGTCTGAAAAATAGTGTTTACGAAAACGGTTCTAGCTTTGCAAAAGATTAACCAATCGAGCTCAAATTTGTACCAATGATGCACATATAATAGGTTGACAAACAGTCAAAATTTGAGAATTTTTGATGCACTCTATGAAAAGTTATAGCATGTTGAACTTTTTTGTGAGAGAAAAAAAAAGTTGCATATCCCAAACATTTTGGCCACCCCCTGTATCTATGAGATAACTATTAATTATGATCAATGAAATCGGATTTGAACAACATTATAATTTGTCATACTATACAGCAAAACATTTTCTAATACTGCTGCTCTCAACTACAGATGTTTGCAAGCGTTACTAGTGATCATGGAACATCAGAAAATCAAAAATATTGCGAAGATTGATAACGTTCGCGCGAGGTCAAACAGATCATCGTAAAGTATTAAACATTCTGGGTTCACTTACTTTTATTTAATACCGCAGAATTCCAACAAAAAGCGTCTGAGTAGATAGCGGTTCAAAATTTCACTACAAAGAAAAATCGTTCGGCAAATACAGCACAATTCATTCGTTATTTAGCAAGATTTACTAATGTATGCCAAAAACTCCAAGCCTTTTATCGATAACCAAGTTTTCATGTAGTTTTTATATATTTTAGTACATGTTAGTATATAAATTGTAATAAAATAAAATAAATTTGTTTTCTTCGATTTCATGTAAAATACGATTTAATAGGCTTTTTGAAAATTGAAATTTCCACTGTACTCCCTTATAATCAAGCAAGTATTGTGTTTTTGTTTGTTACCGATCATGAGAGACAGCCAACCATGGTAGTAATCTTCTTTCGTTCGACATTTCTGCAAACATTGCATAAAAGGACAAAAAAACCTGAGCGTTAGATTTCACGCCCCATCGTAGTACGTCCTTCAAGGTAAACACATTTGAGATTATCAGCAGCAGGATTACGCCCGAAGGATCGTTTGGACAATGCTTTCTGCAAACAAGAGCTGCCTCAGGAACCTGACGACCATTCCAATGCATTGTTGGAAATGATGCAAGACCAAAGGAAAAGACGATCATTATGACATACCTTCTTTCATGTAAAATGAATGAAAACGATTTGCTTTGTATCCTGCTCTTACGGAAAAACACCCAAAAATGAACAACTGCTTCCCGCTTTCGAAATTCTATGACGCGTTTTGTCCCACCGAAGAACGACAGCTGCCAAAGATGATGAAAGAACTTTTGGGTGTTTTCTTGTAAGCGATCGTGCTCACTCTCTCTGCGACAGTTCTGTTCGGCATTTCAATCGAAAGATACCTGAACTCGCACCCAAAAAAGACGAGAAAATGATCCCATGAGCAGCAAACACGCCAAATAACAATGATCTTTGGTGTGTATTTGACACCTTTATTATGGTTTAGTTTACCTGGTCGTTTGTATCGCTGTTTCCCGGTTTCGTGTTTCTGGTTTTATTTTGCTGCGCTTTCCACCCAGTCAGCGGAGGCTGTAATTTCTCATTGGAAGACGATCTTGTCGGTCCGCTCTGTGTGATGATTGTGCGGTGATTATTATAGTTATCCGGCTCAGTTTTAATGCTACCGTCGTCGTGCTGTGGTGTAGGGGCAGT
This sequence comes from Aedes albopictus, assembly GCF_035046485.1. NCBI lineage: Eukaryota > Metazoa > Arthropoda > Insecta > Diptera > Culicidae > Aedes > Aedes albopictus. The sequence continues at coordinate 393,477,028 of NC_085138.1, read as the reverse complement.
TTCATCATCGTTCACGCAATCTTTTAGCTCCTCAATGGCCCCGACAGGCAAAGGGCCTAACCAACAAACAACTGTTCTCCTGGGGCAATGTGATTGATGTGCTTTGTAATGGCCCTGCTTTATTGGGTCCTATTAGACGAAGCTGATTATAGGTGTGATGTTTCGAACGAAGCCAATCACGGCACAATATTTCCTTGCTTAGGATTCTAACGACTCTAACGGTTGTAATTGCAGAGAATACTCAAATCATCGGTGTAAACTTCAAAAGAAGTTTGGGGTCACCCCAATCCCAAGTAACATGGAATGTTATAATTAGCTGGTAGTGAACAATTGAACTTATCACGAAATTACTAAATGTCACAAATCCGTATTGCTCAATGTAGTATGCCAATTTAGATGGCACAACTTACAAACTCATAATTTTATGTCTTTACCAATACAATTAAATGGAATACAAAACTTTGGAAAGCAAATCAACTTAAGGATTCTATCGTACAACCACATGATCTTGCGAAACGTGGTAATTTGATGTGGCGATTACACTTTCAAATTCCCCTATACCATCTGTTCGTACACAAATCATTATCCCCATCAGATGTTTGACAACGGCGATGACGAGAGATTTTTTAAACAAACATCATTGGGAAACCAGCCCAAAGGCAGCAGCAGTGTCAAGATGGGGAATCGCATCGCATCGTAATGTTTGTAAACCACTCATCATCTATCAGTGCTGTCTCCGGCTTTGCGTTGATCCGTGCTGCCCGTTTGGTTTCGAATCTTCTTCTCTCGTCGTCGGGGATGTTGAGTTCGAAATTGAGTCACGCAAATCCGAGTCAGTCAGTGACAGACGGAAAGTAGCGTTCACATGTTCGGCTGAAATGGATACCCCAACATCTGTCGTTACATGGGTGGGAAAAATTCTGTGCCATTGTGAGAAAACAGCTTCTGCTCAGAAAACGAGGTCCATTTCGCAAGCACCTTTCTTTCATTATCATAAAAGTGCACCGAGCGAATCAAAGCATCTTACCCGGCGACCGGTGCGAACATAATCACGAAATGGTTCTTGAGAGCTTGGGAATGATTGTCAGCACCTCTCCTGGTCGAATCTAACCCCCCAGTGCGCCGCCAGTTACGGTGAGTGCAATGTGCACAAAATTTACGCGCTTTGAGTTGTCATCAAAATGAAAAATGGAACCATATTCGAGTCGTATTTTTCACCCTCTGGAAGTCCAGGTTTGTAAACTAAAAGCTGATGGAAATGTGATGGCGGCGATGGAAGTGAAACGGGATGCACACGTACTTTACAGCCAGGATGATGAACGTCTTTGGAACGTGACGGGGATTATGGTGTGGATTGAGAGCAGACTCAGATAACATTTTAAACAGTAGTGTTTGTCTTATTTTTCGTACACACTAGGATGCCATGAAGACTAAGAAACGTTAGGCTTAAGCTGTCTAAATAACGTTCTTGCATGATTTACGTTTTAACTGTATCTATATGAGGTGCCCAGACGCAAAGAAAAAGGTTATGGGAGGCAGCTGTAAAAACGAAGCATTACGGAAAATTTGCAGTAGAATAATTTAATTTGAACCAAGAACCACCACTACAACCCAAGCGACGAAACAGGACATGGATCTCTCAACTTCATCGGAAGCACCCGCATACTCGTTGATCTACTAGAGGACCACGGGTTCGGCATCGTCGCGCTGCAGGAGGTGTGTTGGACAGGATCCATGGTACGAACGTTTGAGTATACCATCTACCAGAGCTACTTCAGGTAAAGGATCTAGGACAGATTCTTCAACTTCAGCAGACAAGGACCTATTCTATGGGCATCTCGAGCGAGAGTATAGCCGCTGTCCAAGCCACGAAGTCGAGATCATCATAGAGGACCTAAACGCTCAGGTAGGCCAGGAAAAAAAAATCAGAGGAATGATTGGGAAGTTCAGCGTGCACCACCTGACGAACAAAAACGGCCAACGACTTATCGATTTCGCCACCTCCAAGAACATGGCCGTTCGTAGCACCTCTTTTCAACAAAGCCCCCATTACCGTTACATAGGGGAGACTGGGGAGACTTGATCCCTGTTTCTTAATTTGCCTGTAACATTAGGAAAAAACACAAAACTAGATCCATTTTTCGTACAGAATGGCAGGTAAACATCTATTGCAAGTTTATACACAACAGAAGGACTTTAAATTATTGTTCAAAATTTCAAAACTGTGTTTTTATGGAGGCATGTCTTATGATGCATTTTTCAAAAATGGGTCACAATTGATCCCCTTTTGAGCACATGTTTAATTTAAAGGGAAAATAACTCCAGAGGCTTTCTGTTCATTTTCTTTTTAAGTTTTTTTACATTTTTGATGAATATGGTGTATTTGAAATTATAAGATTTCCTTAAATTGTTAAGGATATGCCGTATTTTGAAAATGGGGAGACTTGATCCCCCTTTTAATGGTGTGTAATAAAATAATAATTATCTGACACGTTTTATCATTGAATATACTAGAATTCCGAGTAAATAGAGGCTTCCAAATAGAATTTTATTTTTCACATGTATAATGTGTGTGTAATCCTCGAGGGATCAAGTCTCCCCATGTCACTGTTGTATACACTAAGCTACATTAATTGAAATATTTTTATAACAACCTTATTTGGATAAATACGTTTGATAGTATTTCATTTATACTATGTGCTGTGAAATTTTGACACGATTTGGTTCAATTTTCACAAAGTTATTGAGATTTTTCGGAATCGCCTAAAAGATTTCTGAAGGACTGAAAACAAACCATCAGTCATTAAAAAATAATGCAATACACAATTAAAATCAATTGTAGCCAAAACATTGTCGTCTGTCCAGATGTTGTTTTGGAAAAAATATGCTAGAAGAAAACTGTTTTTGATTCCGAGAAAATATGGGGGGAACAAGTCTCCCCAGGGATCAAGTCTCCTCAGTCTCCCCTACGGAGATCACTACAGTAGAAGGAATCGCAAATCATCCACGTTCTGATTGACGGATGTTATTCTCCGACATTCTTCTTCTTTATGGCTCGACGTTCGCATTTGGAAATTGGCCTGCCTCTCTCATCAACTTAGCGTTCTTTGATCACTTCTCCACAGTTATTAGTTGAAGGGCTTTCTTTGCCTGTGATTGCATGAATTTGTATACTATTACTGTGTGGCAAGTACAATGATACACTATGCCGAGGGAGTCGAGCATTGTTTTTTCGACTGGAACGGGAATCGAACCCACCGTCTCCGGATTGGCGATCCATAGCCTTAACCACTACCCAGGTAGTACTGAGGATCAAAACATAATATTGGTTTGATTGATATAAGAGATAAAAGATCTGAAAATAATATCTGAAAAATGTTCCTGGAACATCTGAACAATATCAAAGCTGCTATTGCATTGGTAAGATCTTACAAAATCTGAATATGATTTGATGATGATGTTCCAGGAGTAAATTTTTGATTTTATTTTTAGATCTTTTATCTCTTATGTCAATCAAACCCATATCACTTTTTGATCTCTATATCAAAATATGCTATTATTGAGCTCTTTTTCTCTACTCGGGTAGGCTAACTGGAGACTCAGTTTCTCCGACATTATCGAATTTTCTTACTTTTCAAAGTATAAAAATCTACCTCTTTGATTTTTTCGATGTTTTTGCGCCAACAAATGAAAACTTCCTTACTGATTTTTTTTCTAATGGGTGATCAGTTATGTACCTTTTAATTCTACCCTATTTTTCTTATCCATTGACAGATACGCAAAGAATAAGCAAAATAGGGCGGAATTAAAAAGGTACATAACTTATTACATTCATTCGAAGAGGGTATTCTGCATAGAGGGTTCGAAAAGTCAGTACAAGATCGGTTACTTACTGATATTTATTTTTTGTTTCATTATTTAAAAAAAAAGAACTTCGTGATTTTGGAAGATGTATTAGATAAAAGAATGAATTTATCCATGAATTTCTTCAAAATATCTTTACTAGTAAAAAATAATTCATCTTCATAACCTTTTCCATGTACATATTCCTGTAGAAAAAACCTCGATATCAACAGAAATTTCCACAGCCATTCCTTCAGAAAACCTCCCGAAGATTTTTTTAAACAATCCAGAAGTTACCTCAGAGATTTCTGTAAAAATTCATAGTTTCCTTGGAATTTTTTTTATATATCTAGAAGTTATCCCAAATTATTTCAACAACATCGAAATCAACCAGCCGAGGGCTGAAAATCTCGATAATGAAGATCAATAATAATAATAATAATAATATTTCAACAACGCCTTTATAAAATCTTCATTGCACTCCTTCCGAAATTGCTCCAATTATTCTTCTCTAATTATTATTAAAATTTCATAGGAATTCTTGTCAGAAAATCTTCCACGGATACTCTTTGAAAGTTTTGTTCAAGAACATCTATGATAGTTTTCTTCAGAAACTGCTTTGAAAATTTCATCAGAATTACCTCTAGACAATTAGCAAATTGTTTAAATACACATAAATAAAAACAAAAAAAAAACCTCTAGAGGATCTTACGGAAATGTCTCCAAGAACTTTCAAAAAAAGCTTCTTCGGATTTCCAATGATTCCAACAAGAAATCTTTCATGGATAGCTTCCAAAATTACTCCAGACGAGAAGGCTTTCTTCAGAAATTCTTTCAATAATTTCTCAAAAATTTAACAAAAAAAAATATTATGTTGATTTTCTTAGGTTCTTCAAATGTTATAACACGTATTACTTTAGTAATTCTTCTAGGGACTCGTTTGAAAAACCCTTTGATTGTTTCTACAAAGATTCCTTCAGTAATTATTCCAAAGATAATTAAATCACAAATTCATCCAGCGGTTTCTTCAGAAAATCTTCTAGAGATGTCTTCAAAAATTTGTACAGTCACTTCTTCACGAAGCACACCAGATACCAGTTTTGTCTTCAGAGTCGTTTTGATTCCCCAAGACTGCAACGCCGTTTTTTTTTTCAGGAATTTCAGTGAGTGATTTCCTTAAAAGCTCTTTCATAGTTTTTCAGAAATTGAACTGAGACTTTCTTCCAAAACTTCATGTGTATTTGCAGAATTATCTGCAAGGATTTTTTTGTAGAAATTTTCCCAGTATATCGTGAAGTTTCGTCAAAGACTCTCGTAGGACTGATTTCAGATATTTCTTCAGGTCATTGTTTTCTCCAAAGTTTTTCCTGAATTTGTACAAAAAGTACTGGTTGAATTTTTGAAGGAAATTCCCAAGAAATCCCAGGATAATTGACTCATGGAATCCCTGTCTTAAAAAAATCCTGATAACTTTGAAGATTCCCAGAATAAATTCTTAACAATTTTCTGGAGCGATTCCTGGGCAAAAAAAAAGCAATTTGATGCCTCAGAAAATATTTCAATGGACTCATCCAACCTTAGAGAAGAAATTATAATAAAAACTTCTGGAGAAACTCTAGAAGTAACTTCAGACAATCGCCGAGGAATAGTTCTGAAGTAATTTCTGTAAGTGTTCGCAGTTCACCCGAGCAGAAGAGAATAACAACAGCATAGCAAAATGCGTTATTTTGGCAAAATAACTGCATAATGGAATTAGTAATTTTCATGTTATTAACATAACATATTGAGTTATAAACTTGTCTGTCATAAGCGGCAAAATAACAAGTCACATAACAAAAATTTGTTCCTGAAAAATCAATTTAATAACATGTTTTGTTAGTGGCAATAACAACTCAATAACAGTGGATTTGGGAAATATTTCAATAACAAATTTTGATATTAAAGAGTTATTGATAACATTCCGAAAGCAAAATTAGGGTAAAAACTAACTTTTTTTACTCATTTTTGGGTAATTATTTTAAGTGTGTTATTCTATTTTTAGAAAATAATAGATCACATAAAAAAAATTCGAATTCATTATAAAACTTACAAACATGGACGGGATTTGAACCTCCAATCCTACTATCGTAAATTTTTAGTCGCCTTTACCAATGAGGCTATCACAGCACTTGCAGTGAGGGACGATAGAAGCTTTACTGGTTCTACGTATTGCCAGTTTCCCCATTCCCCCATTTCATGTTTGCCAGTCGCAGGACAAAAATAGACAGAGATTTGAATGCAAGATCAAACAATGAACCTCTCTCTCTTACCAACAGCGCTATCGCGGTGCGCAGACATGTGCACTGTAACACTAATAACAGTGGTGGCGTTCGCATGGCCCGTCGTCGGCTGTTTCGGAACAAAGAGAACGACGAAAAAGTTGCTAGTCGACTATTTATGATTGAGCTTCGTCATGGGGTGCATTTTGGCGGCGACAAAGATTCTTTCCAGACGGAGATGATTTTTTTTTAATTTTTTGTTTTGTTCGCGTTGTGAGAACGGCGATTATACACGTACCTACGTGAGCGAAGGTAAAAGGTAATTATATCATATGCCGATATGATTACTTCTGCAGATGCTGTTTAGTTTTATTCTGTTTTAGATTATTTTTAGTAATGAAAAAATATATTTATGACCAGGGATGGCATTCACCATTTGCAAAGAGTTACATTCACTTGCTACTATCTCAGTTCATAAGCATGCTATCAAAAAACAATGTATGGATGACTTTTACCTTGTAGTTTTATCTGAAAGTTTGCCGAATATCATAAGGGTCGCACACGCATGCTTAACTCGTGAGCGAGCTGTGAAACCAACTCTCCACGCCGTGAATGTAATTTACATTCACGGCGTGGAGAGTTGCTTTCACAGCTCGCTCACGAGTTAAGCATGCGTGTGCGACCCTTATAATATTCGGCAAATTTTCAGATAAAACTACAAGGTAAAAGTCATCCATACATTGTTTTTTGATAGCATGCTTATGAACTGAGATAGTAGCAAGTGAATGTAACTCTTTGCAAATGGTGAATGCCATCCCTGTTTATGACATAATGTCAAACAATATATGATCGAATAATAATAGATCGAAAGAAAAAAGTTATAATAGACAAATGCAATCATCAATTGAGCAGAATTGTCTGTATAGTTGACATTTTTATTGATTAGAATTATTTAGTAGGTACCATATTTGCTATCTCCACTCTCACTAACATTCATTACTTCGTAATACATAGTCTGTTCGGTACTTTTTGACGTTATAATTAGAGGTTAGAATAGCAGGTGTATTTTCAACTATTCATGTACCTATCTTTCAAATAGGTAGATCCGACTTCATCCTCTGGAACGACAGGGAAAACATGTGAAATACAAAATATTTCTAAAAAATCCCATTCAAAACGATCTACAATTTTGGATTCAGCTGTCTGTATTAGCTTCGTTCAAACAAGTTTACTCTATAAGTTTGACATTTTTATCATTGAAATTCACATGTCAAAGGCGGAATCTGGAACGTCCCTTTGAAAACCTTAAAACCCTTCAATATCGTCTGCTATGTTCTCGTTTAGATGTATGCAGGGTACTGCGCCACTTGAGCAGTGGCTGATATTTTGGGTACTTTTCAGCTACAACTCAGTCAATTTCAGAAATTTAGCAAAACCTCGCGCCGCCCAGCAGGGACTTTGTTTTGTACACATTACAGCACCTCCATGTATCGTAATATACCACACCTCTTATCAAATGTGATACCGTAAGCGTACCATACTTTGCGCACCTAGGGCCTAACTTTGCGCACTTTTCGAAAAATCGTTAAACAGTTTTTCTGGTGCATTATGCAAACTTTTTCCCACGGAATACTAGCTAGTGATATGGGGCATGCACTTTGTCTCAGTTTGGATGTAATGATAAATGGAAGAGAAGACAAATAGATGAGTGAATATGCAGTTGCTTTCCCTCAAATGCTGTAAATAACGTTGTAGAATGACGTAGATTTTATTTCAAAATTTGTTTTAGTTTAGATAGCAATACCATAAAGTATTTGTGCACTCTCAATAATACAATAATAACCAAACTTGTTCCACAACAGAATGTAATATTGAAATGTTATTTAAGGGCTGCATACCAATTGCTTGGTCATAACAAAATAAGATTTTCCAACAAAACATGTTATGGAAACGTAATGCCTTGATAATTCAATAATAACAAAACAAGATATAAAAACAGGTTTTGTGATTTCGTAGTTATTAATTTGATATTCCCCTCTGCTCGGGCAGTGTGGTGTTTTTGAGATTATGTTAGAATTTGTATCGTGTTTTGTTATAAAATAGTGCAGGTAGTGTCCGTAAGTGTCGTGAAGTTTTCTCCGTCAGTTACTGTTAGTCTAGTCCATAGTTTAGTAGACTACCGTACTACACCACCATCCACGCTACTTCCGAAACCCACCACCAGAGGGAAAACGAAGTCCTTTTTGGTAGCCTAAAAGGGGTGGCAGATGCTGAACCAAGATGGAAGGAGATATGCACACGAACGGGCTAACGGGCACGACAAACGACAATAGAATGCCTTGGGTCACTGTCCGAATACTGGAGGCCAGTGAACCATCTACACTTGACTCCATAATTCTAAAAGAGTCGCAAAAGAACCACCAACCGAAATGGTTGAAAGAACAGTTTTTAAGTGCTGTACCTCTGAAGCAAAGATAGAGAATTGGAAGACAGAAAGAAGTGAAGCGAAGGACAGCAGGTAATTTGGTTCTTCCTCCGGCAACATACATGGTTCTAATATTTCAATCCGGATCCATAGAACCCCGCTTATTTTGGACAGAATTACGGTTCTGTAGGAGTTCAAGGCCCCCCCCCCTACGTTGGGACGATCCGAAGAGTTCCGTCGTCCATCGAGTCCGTCAACACACTCGGGGGCAGCCCGAAGTCAAGAAGGGCCTACGAAATGCCGCCATCGCTACCCCGAAGGCTACTGGGGAACCGAGTACGTAAGGCCGCCATCGTTTAGGATCTGGTGTGGTGCGTGGTGGAAGGTAGAAGAAGGGGCCCCGAAATACAAGAAAGAACAGGTTAGAGTAGATGTAAGAATGTGGAAGGAATAGGAAGAGTAAGAGGCTGGAAAAGTCCGGAAATAAATAGGTAAAATGTGAAGTGACGTGAGTTTTTTTCTGTACGACAGTGCGAACATTCCCTGCCCGCGAATTACTGGTCGAGAAGCATGCCGACCCTGAGGTGTTGTTTCAGGGAGTCTCAAGAAGGCTCCCCTACTGAGCTAGTCGGCAGTTACATTTCTTTAAAAATCTTTGATACCAGAAATCGAAAACAAAAAAAAATTAAAAGATGCTGTGAAGAATGGTCTGAATAAACCCTATCACTGCCTGGCGGAATACAACGAGAACTTGTGTGTGTAGATATGTACCTCTGAAGAAGCTTTCAGAGATTTTTTTTTGAGAATTTTCTAGAGGAATTTCTAAATATATAAATGTTTGCTTGGATCCCTGAAGAATCTGGAGGATCATAACAAATAATTCCTGAAAGAATCCCTGAACAAATCCCCGAATCTCAATGAAAAAAATGTCCTGGAATCGCATTTTTTAATACTTGAAAAAATATTAAAAATAAGAAAAAAAATGCACGGACACCGTCTTCAGTCAGCGGCTGTACAGACTAAACAAAACTTAACACTAGACAACGGACACATGGAATGTGCACTGATGGATTCGGAGAAGAAACTATTCTCGCGAAAAGTTTCATGGTCCGGAGCGGGAATCGAACCACCATAGATGGTTAGAAGCTTAGTGTCCTAACCTTATGGCTTCGTGGCTAAACAAAGAATTGATTATGGAGTAAATTTTGTACGAATATCTAGAAGTATCAAAGACCTCGCTGGAGAAAATATGAGAGAATCCCTGGAGGAATTTCTGTAGAATCCTAAGGAGAAACTTGTAGAATAATTTCTTGAAAATGTTCTACAGGAATATTCAAACAAATGTTTGAGAGAATCCCTAAGGAAGCTCTGGAGAAATTCTAAAATAACACCTGAAACAATTCCTAGAAAAAAATATCATAATTTTCAAAGGAAACCCTAAGAGCAATTTCTGAAAAAATCTCCGAATCTTTATGAAAAAATTCCATTAGAATTTCATTTTTTGAAGAAATGTTTGGAAGAACTCCATCAGAAATCCTTATAGAAATCCCTAGAAGAATATCTTGAGAAATATCTGGGAGAACTCCTGGAGAAATAAAATAAAACTCCTTGAAGAAACTTTGAGAATATTCCTGGGGGATATTCCTACATAGATGTTTGAAGGAATACATGAAGGAAAATATGCACGAGCTTCCGTAGCAATCCTTCCAGGAGGAATTTGTGAACGAATTTCCAAACAAAACCGTGGACTAGCTTAAAGATGAATTTTTAGAGGATTTTTTTTCTGCGTAATTTCTGAAGATGACCCAAAGAAATTTCCTACAGGAATTTCGAATAGAATCTCTGAAGGAATCTGTGAAGAAAATTTCAAAGTAAAACATGTGAAGATAAGCATTTTAAAGGGATGCCTGGGGAGAATTCCTGCTAAAATCATTCAAGAATAATATCCTGCAAGTATCTTCTTTTTATTAAAAATCCGGAAAATTTAACTAAATCCTGGAATAGAACCTAAAGGATTTTGTTCCGGTGTCCCTGGAGGTAATCACGGAGAATTCTTAACCCACGTCGTGCATTGGGGTCATTATGAAACCTAAACGTGCACTTGGTCAAGAAGGTTAAGGGATTATATATGTTTTGGTTAGGAAAAAAATCGATTTTTCTCATTCTTTTATCTTGAAGCATGAATTCCTCAGAATGCTGTGGCAAATTCTTAAAAATAACCATATAGCATAGATGTCTGGACTCCAAAATTGGCGACCAGAATATCCAAGATGGTGTCCTAAAATCGAAGATGGCGGCTCCAATTCAAGATGGCGGCTGATTATTGGTGTTTTAGGCTCGAAAACAATGCAATATGGGTATATTTGGTATAGGAAAGATGTCTGGAATTCAAAAATGGCGACCAGAATATCCAAGATTGCGGTCTAAAATGGCGATAAGCCCTTAAAAACATGCAATGTGGGTTTATTTAATAGAAATACACTAGAACGCCAATGGCGCTGTACTCAGTCTTCCTATTTAATTATATTAATAACTTTAGTTATAATAATTGATTATGTTTAAGTGCCCACCTTGTAGAGGACCTTTTGTTTTGGTAAACATTTTTTTTGACACTTATAGTACTGCTACTGACGCTGTAAGGGCGAGGCAAACTAGATGTTAGTCACACGAACAGTCGCGACATTGTATTTCTGTGGCTGGTTATTCTAATGTTTATTTAGTATAAGGAAGATGTTCGCAGTCTAAAAACCGTATAAAATTCAAGATGGCGGCTCCAAATTCAAGATGGCGATTGTTTAATAGAAAAGTTGACTCTAAAACAATGCAATTTGGATGTATGTAGTTTGGAGAATATAACCGGAGTCCACAAATGGGGGCCAAAATGTTTAAGATGGCGATTTTAAATCTAATATGGGGTTCCAAAATTCAAGATGACGGCTGCTCAATGATGTTTGAAGCTGATAAATCATTCAATACGGGTGTAGAGTGTGATTTATGAGCAAAGTTGAAATGTCGCTTTTTCAGGGTCGGCAGCGTCGTCGTCGATCTGAGTGTGCACATCGTCGTAACCGCATGTAGTCGGAGCGGCTTAGTGTGATTTAGGAAGCAAAGTGGAAATGCCGCTTTTTTCATTCGGGTCGATTGCGTCGTCGTCGTCGTCGTCGATCTGATTATGCACATCGGCGTATCCGTGTGTAATGTGATTTCGGAGATGCTGCATCACATAAGCACTGGACACTTGGATGGATATCTATCGATGAGCTCGTTCCATTCTATCATATTAACCCTCTAATACCCAATCCCGCCTTTAGACGGGGTATAGTTTGAGCATTTTTGTAATTTTTGTTTCGTGGAAAATCATTTTTTTATATTTTTGGCTGATATTAAGGACTGTTTTGTATATCTGAAATTGTTTTTTGTTTATTTTTAAGCGTATTTACATTTTTTTAAATCATTGAAAAATAGATGTTTTAGTCACCTTCTAGAAGTCATTGTTTATTTTGTATGTATTGAATCGCTACAATTAACATATTTTAATTTTTTCCGAATCATTCTATCGTAATTTTATAGTTTAAGGGAATTTAATACACTCTAAAATTATTTTCCTCAAAACTACACGGAAAATAAAATTTGCTATGAGAAAAATTTATAATAAAAATATTTTAACAATAATCATAAAATCTCAAAATGTTTTCATCTCAAAAAATCCGTACCCCAAATAGGCATCCAGGAAAAATATAAAACTGTGGAAATGTTCAAAAATGAAAATTAGAAAAATCAAAAACTGAAATTCACGAAAACGAGAATTAAAAAGAATCACCTTCCAAAACATGTTCAAATCGTTTTTAGATGACGAAATATGATATTTAGATCAAAATCAAAAATTTGGGTATTAGAGGGTCAATTAATAATTCATAATAATTAATACAAAGTTATGCTGATTTTTTATGTATTTACCTATCATATATTGAAAAGTTTGCCACGTTATGTAACATTTTTTTTTTGTATTTCTCAATATCTCAATATGTAATTTGAATAGTTCGTCATCTTCGGTGTCGACATGCGTAATATTTGATGTAAAGTGAAAACGCGTTTTGATTTAAATTGGTGGTTCTATACTATTTCCCGGAAAGACATTTCCCGGAAATCATTTCCCGGATACCCCATTTCCCGGAAAGACATTTTCCGGAATAACCCATTTCCCGGAAAGACATTTTCCGGAATAACCCATTTCCCGGAAAACCATTTTCCGGAATGCTCCATTTTCCGGAAAGGCAATTCTAGGAAAACCAGAGACCTCAGAAGATATTTTAGGATCATTGAACATCTTATTACAACTAATTTTATCAGTAGATGAGGGCTGTTCATAAACCACGTGGACTTTTTGGGAGAAGGGGGGTTCTGGACAAAGTCTACGCTCCATACAAATTTTCAAATTTTTGTATGAACAAAAATCTACGAGGGGGGAGGGGGTTGGGTCTAAGATGACCAAAATTGGGTCTACGTGGTTTCTGAACGTGCCCTGATCAATTTCCAGAAAATCGAGCCTTAAAACAAAAAAATAAGATTGTAGAACTTAATTAATGAATGGAACTCAAATTCTCGTTTCAGTTCACTTAACAAAGTAGAGCCAGCATCGTTGAGCCGAATGGACTTATTTTGACTGGCTTTTCAATAACAATTTGATTTTCCTTTTTGTCAAAGGCTGTTCTAGGTGCATTTATATAGTTGAACACTACCAACTGCATAAGAGATTTTCCCTTCTTTAATTTACAGGCTGTTCTTTCTAACGATGTAACGTTACAGAATTGGTTCGCACCCAATTTATTTATTCCATCTGTTGTTTATCCTTCTTAAAAAATAGGTTGTTCTTTCGACCTGAAAGAACAACACATTTTTAAGAGAAGGAAAAATAGCAGATAGAGTTAATAGTTTGCCCGCCAATCAAATACGCAATGTTGTAACTAGAAAGAACAGCCTTTTAAATAAAAAGGACAAATCTCCTATATAGAAAGCAACACGTGCCAATAAAACACATGATAACCAACATGTGTTTTATTGGTACTTGCTGCTTTCTAAATAGGAGATTTGCCCTTCTTTATTTAATAGGCTGTTCTTTCTAGATACAGCAATGCGTATTTGTTTGGCGGCCAAACTATTAACTATATCTGATATTTTTCCTACTCTTGAAAATGTGTTGTTCTTTCAAGTTAGATTGTTACAGAGTTGTTTAATTGCCAAACTGTCAATTGCACCTTTTCAGATTTTCCCTTCTTCTAGTAAAAGGGCTGTTCTTCCGAGGCCTGTTTTTCGATCGCTTTTGTTTCAATCTAGCCTAATGACCATTTGGCGTAGTAATAATGTGGCCAAATGTATTTTGGGTTTATTAAGCTACACCATTACCTCAGATGTCATTTGAAAGGCCCTTACTTTGTTTTGTGTTTAGGCTATTCTTTTGAATGTTATCTTTTGGAATTATAGCTGCCAGAATTGTCATTGAAAATTTTCCTTCATTAACCGTCCGTAACTCGCGCGGTTGGCCACCACCGTCAGCACCACGCTAATGCTGAGTACAAAAAGCGAGATATTTTCAACGTGTTGTACAAAATACAACAGCGCGATCGCTCGAAGGTTAAACAATGGATGTTCATTCAAACTGTAGTAATAAAACTGTTGGCATCATAACTGCTAATATTTTTTAATGTTTTCTCGAAGATTTGGAAATAACGCTGAAAGCCCTGCTTAAATTCTTCATTTTATTCCAACCAAAATTAGTCAATTATTGTGCATTTCATAAAAAGGTTGAAATTTAATGAGTCTGGGAATAGCGAAAACAGTTTTCGGGGAAATTCTCCATTCCGGAAAATGGGTTTCCGGGAAATGGAACATTCCGGAAAATGGGTTTCCGGGAAATGGGTTATTCCGGGAAATGTTTTCCGGGAAATGTCTTTCCGGAAAATGATTTTCCGGGAAATGTCATAGAATCAAATTGGTTGCATAAATCACATTACTTTTCAAAGTGAATGCATATCATGTGACTTTTCCCCCCTCCTCACTAACAAAAACTCCTTCCCGTGACAATCGTGGAGAAGATGAGGTGATCTCGGTCTTTAGTAGCAACGTACGTCACACTAATATTCCTTCCCTTCCTCGATGACCGTAAGGACGTGGCCAGCGCCGTTATAGACTTAATAAAGTTTGAAACTCTCGAAAATGCACATTGAGAGCGGTACACGCAACCTGAGATTGGCAGATTCTAATACAATTGGGTATGAAACATATACAAATATTGTATTAGGGCCTTGCAAATACAAAAGTTGGTAGGTGGCAGTATACCAAAAATTGTATTGGCTTCCTACACTGAACAGCGGCTTGCGGTGAAAATTACTATTCTGAAGATCAATTTAAATGCACAACGCCACTAAATTTGTGCAGACTGAGTTTCGTTTTAATTCAACAGAATTATGTTTTCAATTTTACCATGGACTCGATTTTCAATTAAAAAAAGTTTCTGTTGGCAACCGGATTCGAACCAAGAACCTTGACATCACCAGGCTCGCACGCTACCACTCAGCTATCGAACCGGTTGATGTGAGAAGAAACAAAACGCACACAAGAAGCGTTGGTGGGTCGATGATCATGTTTTGCCATGGTAAATTTAAAAACATTTTTATGCTTGTCTTTACTGCAAGGCTCCTTTCAGTGTAGAATCTGGAAAAGGAAAATTTCGCATGTGTGCGTGTGCTCTGTCGCACTGGTTTCTCATTATTTGTTCTATTTTTAGACTGATCATGGCAGCAGCGGCGGCATCAAATACCTATACATATTTAAAAAGAAATACGGGCGGCGGCGGGAATCGAACCAAGACACAATCATGGTGATGCACAATACCCTGCGCTCTAATCAGCACGGCTATAACTGCACATGAATAGACAAGAGGCTGAAAGCCATCATGATCAACACAAACGTGGCTTGGTGATGGAAGTGATACGGCCGCCACACTGCACAATGGGTCCAGAGCCGTATTTGCGAAGACAAAACTGTTTATGCTTCAGCCTTAAGTTTTTAGACACATATTGTGTTTTAGAAAGTTTATTTTCAATTGTTGACCCTATTCCCTATTATTGTTATGTTAGGGTGGTTCGTCTGGTTAAACTGATTCAAAAATCTGCTTTCTAATAATTTTATTCGCGATGCCATGATGGATGGTGATGGATCGTTTAATTAGAAATTCCACCAATAAACGGCAAATTCTAAATTTCATATAACTCAGGACTCTCACCACTTAGAAAGTTGGTGTCTTCGACAACGTTGTTAAGTGAGTCAAGGGCTTACAGTTAATGGTCCACTAGGCGGCGCTAGTTACACATTTGCAAAATCATTCAAATGATTGATATTTTTTCGTGAAGTAATCAACAAGTTGTAAGTTTGTTTTCTTTGAACGTGTCTAAGTCAAGTCAAAGGTTTTTCAAAGAGCTATGTATTAGTCATAATTGTGCATTTCATTCGGTTCACTTGATCCAGAGATATAGCAATTAAATGAAGAACTAGTTTTTGACTTCCGTTTATCATTTTACTGTACCTTAGGACTAAGCGAACCGAATTAAATTAAATTTTGAAAGTTTGTGACTAATGTATTGGTCTTCATGTATCGTTGGACTCGACTAATATATGACCAAAGGCAAAAAAGTTGCAATTTATTGAAAACTTTTCGAAAAGTTCTAATAATTCGAATGTTTTATCCAAGGGCTGAAAGTCTGTTGAATAAAGACAAATCAATCAAATCAATCGAATGTTTTATTTTTGTAAATTTGCTATAACTTTGTAAAACATTCTGATATTGTATAGGGGGTCGCGAAAACTACGTCTGCTGGCAAAAGGGGGTCGCGCGACCTGAAAGTTTGGGAACCTATGATGTAGACAATAGGACGCGAAGCTCAGCAGCGAAGCGAAAGTTATTTTTAGACGCAACCCGGTTCAACTTCTCGGGTTTCAATGGAGGTGTTTGTGTGTAGTGGTATGGAAGCTATGGAACCGTGTAGCGCATCTTAATACAACGAATGGATTATGATTTATCACATTTTCTGTACGTTTTTATTACATAAATTGGTAGAAAAGGCATATCTCAATTTTTGGTAGCTTTTCTTGTTTTGCGTGTAGCTACTCCCAAGCTCCGTTTGTTGGTTCCTTGTGAAATTTCGATTGTTCTGGTCGATTACGGAGTAGCCACTACGAATTGTACGGTCATCTATACTCATGCTCATGCTCATGCTCAATAAATCATTCAATACGGCTATATTTGGTATAGGGAGGATTTCCGGAGTCCAAAAACAGCAACCAGAAGAACCAAGATGACGGTGTTATATCCTAGATGGCAACTGTTTAATGAATTTTTAGGCTTTAAAACCATTCTATATGGGTATATCTGATATGGGGAAGAAGTCTGGAGTCCAAAAATGGCGACCAGAATTTCCATTATGACGAACTTCAATTCAAAATTCAAGATTGCAGCTTTTTTAAGTGTTTAAGGCTCAAACAACAAAAGCTAGATAAACTATACGGGATACTGTTAGAGTAAGAGATAAGAGGCAAGGAAGTTCAAGGGAGACCAAAGAAAATCTGAGTGAAGCTTAGCAAAAAGGGTAAAGAGATCAGACAGGTTTCAAGAGGTTTCAATGAAACTTGAAGGGAAGGAGAAAGGGCAAAAGGTTAAAATGGATTTGTAAATGGATGAAGTATAACTGGATCGATTAAGGGAGTTTCAAGGGTGTTTATGATTGGAGGTAGGAAAAAAACGATTAACGCTTTTTGAGACTCTGGGTTCAGCAATTATCTGAGACTCACCTTTGTAGAAGATGGATTATATGTCTGCACGCTTGTTGCATCCAATTGAGCCAAGTTTCAGCTACGTCAGAGAAAAATAAACCAAAACTCATATCTTCATAATCGCGAAAGTATGAATTCCCCAAGATATGTAATTTAACTAGCGTGGCGTGTCCGTTCAAATATCATTTCTTTGGTCCTAATTGAACATGGTTCAACTTAACGGTATACACTTTTTTTTTTCAAGTATATCAAAAAGATTTATGAATAGCAACGAAAACCAAAGCCGCCGATAAAGAATTAAAAGTCATTAAATGACTAAATTTTAGACATTTACATCGACTCCCGGAGGACTCCATAATCTACACTCGTGCAACCGATTGACGTTTCGGGACAAACGAATAACGTTTAATACGGCTTATTAGCATTTGGCGGCAGCCAGCAATCCGCTAAGACCGATTACGTCGTTGCATTAAAAGCACATAAATCATACGAATATGCGTGCTCAGTAGCAATAAAAGTCGCCGGGTGCTGCCGGGCGCCACCAACAACAACGCGCCTACGTTGGGACCATCCACGAGAGGAGTGGGCAGCGCTCGGCTAAAATGTGTGTATTCAGTCAAGTTGCATCCGTAGGTATAGAAAGGTTCCGTGGAAACCGAAAAGGAAAAATACCGTGTGCAATTTAGCTGGAGCGCGGAGCAAAAATGAAGGAATTTTCATATAATTCGCGAGTAAGCGCATTAAATAGTGCTACTTAGCTTCACCGGGCTCGGTCCGGTCATTCTCTGGGACGACGACGGAATCTCGGAAAGCATTTCTTCGCCTCCAGAAATGGTTGCGCTGCGCTGGTTGCGCTTGCTGGTTGCTGCAGTAGGAGGAAGGCAAACATGCAAGAAATGCACTTTGCTTTGGCCGGCTCAAGTAGGGGCGCATTAGCAGGAATGTGCCTTCGGATGCTCCGTTGCTAATTTATTTTATGTTTTAATCATAATTCTTTATGTAAATATGAGCAGTTTGCTGTTGGGGCCGGCCGATTGCGCTCGTCCGTTTGTCGGTTGCCTCTGGATGCTGTCGTTATTATGTTCTTTTCCGTATGCCGGCGTGGATTGTTGTTGCTGCTATGGAAGAACAAGAGCATCGTTATCAAAAGATCGCCCGCCAAGGATGAATGGCCACGGTAATGAAGATCCCTTACTCTTGGCGAACAGCGAAACGGTATTAGCTGAACAGTATAACTGAATCAGAACTATTACAGCCTTTTCTGTAAATATGTTGTTTACAAATATCACAGATAAAATAAATTACTTACCTAATTTATTAATCTGATTACGGAAATTTCAACAGCTGATCTATATTTCTGTAAAAGTCTGTTAACCTTTTGTAAACCCTTTTGCGTTTACACTGTTCCATTGAGAAACATTATGATGCACGTCAAGCCCGTGTCCAAGAGAGTTTGGTTTCGGACAGCATTCGGTACATTTCAAGAAATGCTAATTTTGCTCGAAACTGAGATAAACAGTCCACAAAATTCTACTCTCAACGAGAACTACGCCCGCACATTTTGCGCATCGAACAGAGATCCGTCGCAGCGCACATTTCACGTGTAGGTGAAAAGTTATAAATTACTGTTGCAGAATTCTTAGCGAATTTTTCCCGCTCCGGATGCTCCCCCTTTCCTAACCAAGCACCAAGCATGACAACATTGAAACACGGCACTGCTGCCTCCCACTTCTTCGCGAGAATGTAAAACAAGTGAAAAGACCAATTTCCGTGCGCGGCATCTATGTGGCACCCGGAAAATTCCCAGGTAGCAAAGATTGTCCCCTTCGCTCTTCGCGGCTCCAAGTTGATCTTCACCTGTTGTCGTCAACGTGTTCCTGTTCCTGTACCTGCCTGCTAAGCCCCCTCTACGGGAGCTCCGAATAATTAATGAGCATAGTTGGAAACATAGTTTGCGTAATGGCAGTAAATTTTCCTACCTTTCGCACTAGCCCCGGGCGGCGGCGCGGCGGTGGCAGCAAAAGTTTGCTAATCATGAACGTGACAGATTTTTCCGTGCGCCTCGCTGTTGGGTGCCAAACTGTTCTCTGCCAAAACTGGATACGCTATCACATCACGGCACAAGGATCAATTAGTTTGCGCTTGGTTGCCTTAGGTGGCACTATAGTGCGATCGTCGTTTAATCAACTGAATCAATCAATTAAAAACCAGCACCGCGATGTAATATTCCAAAATACCACAAAACATCGATTACGCGTCCGTGTACAACGCAGTCAATCAATGGCTCCCATGGATTGCCATTGATTAACTGCTTGTGATAGAGGGTGTTTGTGTGTCCGTGCGTGCGTGCGTAGGCATACGCCCGTTTTGTGCACAATTTTGGACTATTGATTCTGAAGCACATCAGGTTTTTGCCAACACTCCTCTGTAAATCGATCAATTTATTTTGCAATTCCCCATTCTGGCAGCCTTCAGCAGCTCTCCATACATGGGTATTTCATCAATTCACTTCACCACAATATAGAGTACTATATGGGAGTTACAGAATGCTAGCGTGGCTTCCGCGTGGCTTGGCTAATTGATTGCGTTGAGTTTTTTTTCTCTCCCTATTCCATTCAATCGCTCGAGGGATTTCCCTTTGTAGTGTTACTAACGAGGAGTACTAGCTTTAGGTGTGATAGTTATAGGTTATGAGTGCACTTGATTTAGAGAACAGTTTATTTTGGTCTTCAAAGTATGTAATGTTTATCAATCAATAGGCAATATTGCACACCACAGTAACAGAACTGTCAGATAGTCGATGCCATCCACCACCCAAGTAGTAAATCAAAGAAATAAAAAACACAACATAACTTCGGAATGAATCTTAACACTTCATCATTCACCGTATTAATCATTCAAATTCATTAGAAGCACCCGAATACTCGTCCCACTCCCGAATCCCACTCCCGACAAACTCCTTCGGAAGGGAAGTAAAGCGTGGGTCCCGATATGAACTAGCCTAGGGCTAAAAATCTCGTTAATACAGATAAAAAAAGGATTCAAGGTGCGAACGATTAGAGGAAATCATATCATCTGCCAAAGGTGTGGCAACACATGTAAGTAGCTTTCATCGAGATAGGCGATATGCAAAGACACGTTTCATAAACATTCTCGTGTTGTTGTGATTATAAGGGATATTGAAGAAAGGTTGCAGGGACGTTTCTGGGGGTCCGAAGGAATTTCAGCTTGGTACCAGGAAATCTCAGGGGGGTTCAAGCGGGTTTCGGGGAAGAAGTTTGACAGGGTTTTCGTAGGCATTGTAGAGATATTCAAAGGATTTTCAACGGGCTTTGGAGGCGTTACGCAGGCGTTTTCGGGAATTTCGGAGGGTCTCAGTCGTGTTACATGTTACATGAGGCATTTTGTGATTACATACATTTATTTGTTCAACAACACATTTAAGGCAAGACATAATCAACAACTGTACGCCACAATACTCGGTTTGTAGCTGCCGCTCTCCATCCTCGGTCGCGCCCAATGCTCGCCAGGTCACGTTCCACCTGGTCCGCCCATCGTGCTCTCTGCGTTCCACGCCTTCTTGTGCCAATCAGATCAGTAGCAAACACCAGCTTTGCAGGGTTGTTGTTCAGCATTCTTGCAAAATATCTATCGTATCCTTCCGGCTTTGGCCACCTTCTGGATGCTGGGTTCGCCGTAAAGTGCAGCGAGCTCGTGGTTCATCCTTCTCCGCCACACACCGTTCTCCTGCACACCGCCGAAGACCGTTCTTAGCACGCGTCGCTCGAAAACTCCGAGTGCTTGTAGGTCCTCCTCGAGCATGGTCTATGCCTCGTGCCCGTAGAGGATCACCGGTCTTATTAGCGTTTTGTACATGGTGCATTTGGTGCGTAGGTGAATCTTTTTCGACCGCAGTTTCCTCTGGAGCCCGTAGTAGGCCCAACTTCCGCTGATGATGCGCCTCCGAATTTCACGGCTCACGTTGTTGTCAGCCGTCAGTAAGGATCCGAGGTAGACGAATTCCTCCACCACCTCGAAAGTACCCCCGTCTATCGCAACATTACTACCCAAACGGATCCGGTCGTGTTCGGTTCCGCCTACCATCATGTACTTTGTTTTTTAGGCATTCACCACCAATCCGACCTTTGCTGCTTCGCGTTTCAGGCGGGTGTACAGCTCTGCCACCGTTCCAAATGTTCTAGCGATAATGTCCATGTCGTCCGCAAAGTACACAAATTGACCGGATTTTGTGAAAATCGTTCCCCGGCTGTTGAGCCCGGCTCGTTGCATCACACCTTCCAGAGCGATGTTGAAGAGTAGGCATGAGAGTCCGTCACCTTGTCACAGTCCCCGGTGAGATTCGAATGAACCGGACAGTTCATCCTTACGCAGTTTTGCACACCGTTCGTCGTTGCTTTAATCAGTCTAATCAGCTTCCCAGGAGAGCCGTTTTCGTCCATGATTCTCCATAGCCCTGTGCGGTCGATACTGTCGTATGCCGCTTTGAAGTCGATCAACAGGTGATGCGTTGGGACCTGGTATTCACGGCATTTCTGGAGGATTTGCCGTACGGTGAAGATCTGGTCCGTTGTCGACCGGCCGTCAATGAAGCCGGCTTGATTACTGCTCACGAACTCATTCGATTTAGGTGACAGACGACGGAAGATGATCTGGGATAGCACTTTGTAGGTAGCATGCAAAATAGTGATCGCCCTGAAGTTCTCACATTCCAAGTGGTCGCCTTCCTTGTGATTGGGGCAGATTACCCCTTCCTTCTACTCCTCCGGTAGCTGTTCGGTTTCCCAGATCCTGACTATCAGCCGATGCAGACAGGTGGCCAACTTTTCTGGGCCCATCTTGATGAGTTCAGCTGCGATACCATCCTTACCAGCTGCTTTGTTGGTTTTGAGCTGGTGAATGGCATCCTTAAGTTCCTTCAGCGTGGGAGTTGCTTCATTTCCGTCTTCCGCTGCACTGGCGTCGTCGTTTCCTCCGTTGCCGTGGGCTCTCACGCCGTTCAGGTGCTGATCGAAGTGCTGCTTCCACATTTCGAACACCTCACGTCCGTCCTTCAAGAGGCCTCCGTTTTTAACCCAGCATATTTCGGCTCGCTGTACGAAGCCGTTGCGGGATGCGTTGAGCTTCTGATGGAACTTCTGTGTTTCTTGGGAACGGCACAGCAGTCCCATTTCTTCACACTCCGCTTCTTCTAGGCGGCGCTTTTTCTCCCGAAAGATCTGCTGTTTCCGCTTCTGTTTGTAACGTTCCACGTTCTGTTGGGTCCCTTGCTGCAGCATTACCGCCCTTGCTGCGTTTTTTCTCCTCCAAACCCGTTCTGCACTCTTCTTCGAACCATTCGTTTCGTTGATTTCGTTCCACGATGGTGCTTTCAGCTGCAATGTTGATGGCTGCTTTCACTGTACTCCAGCAGTCCTCTAGAGAGGCCTCATCGAGCTCGCCCTCGTCTGGCAACACGGCCTCAAGATTCTGCGCGTATGCTGAGGTGACATCCGGTTGTTTCAGTCGCTCTAGGTTGTACCGTGGCGATCGCCGGTACCGTACATTGTTGATGACGGAGAATTTTGGGCGCAGTTTGACCATAACCAGATAGTGGTCGGAGTCTATGTTGTCGCCACCACAGACAAACAGACGTAACACTCTCCAAAACGGCTTGGCGCATGCATTTAACGATCAATTCAAATTTCATTCGATTTGCGCGATCCTTCCACCAGAGACGCTAGTGTTCGATCGCTTTGACGTTTGTCAGTACACGATGCTGAATGATGCAAACGAAAATTACTGGCGATTTGTGTAGTAGTGTGCGTGTTAGCAAACGTCAAAACGGAAACCATCATGGCCGACAGTGTCTCGCGCGGTTATACCAACAGGTGGCAGTGTGCTCATGAAAAAATAAGAATAAAAACAAACAGCGCTTCAAACCTTTGTTTTTCGTAGGATGAAAATGGGAGCCACATGCTTAAGAAGAGAACCAATACCCTAACTTAAATTTTCTAACATTTTATGCTTTCTCGAGAAATCTGTATTTTTTCTGTACTCTGCATCTTGTCTGTATAATAGGACAAAAATCTCTATAATACAGAAAAAGCTGTATATCTGGCATCTCTGCTGATACTCCATGAAATGACCCTGGCCTTAAATGCCTCAAAACTCCCCATAATACGTCCACAATCCCATTGAAACGTCTTTGAGAAGAGGGTTCCAAGAACGTTTTGAGGGTATACCGTGAGATTTTAGGAGCGTTCTATATCATTTCAGAGGAGTGTCAAGGGGTTTGGAGGTGTGTTTCAGGTGGTTTCTGGAGCTTTTTGAAGGGTTTCAAGGGCATTTCAACTTGAATATGATGATTTCTGTATTGCCTTGAAACGCTTCTGAAACCCCTTGTAACGCTTTGAATACTAGTGAAAAGCACCTGGAATCCACGTAATAAGCATAAGGGACTCAATTTTTTAAGTAAGAGAATTGATTTGTCGACACCCTCTACCCCCATTGTAAGATTTTTTTTTGTATGAGAACCCAAATATTTTGCATGGCACGTTAGATATCTCAAACACCTCCCCTCCTTTGACTATTAAGTTATTTATGAGTAGTTCCTAAAAAGAGGTTCCAGTGTATAATGAGTCGAAACAAGTTTCTGAGGAAATGTGGTTTGATTTTCGTAGTCTTTTAAGTTTTCGTGTAAGCCAGGAAGATAATTGATTCTTTGTGTTGCTAGTTTCAACACGTTTTCCAGCAACCTAGTTACAACATCCGTTTGCCGCAGCCGATTTCAGCCTGGATACTGTAGACAAAGCCCTCTGTGCAGTCGATGCTTTGAAAGAACCTGGATCAGACCGTATATCATCATCTTTCGTTAAAACCTGCGGATATGAAAGTGAAATCACTTTGATAATAAAACGAGTTACCGGCGTTATCATTTTGTTATTTTGTTATCGTATTTTCCAACTGATGATAACCAGATGGTAAAAAATTTAATTATCGATCATTTTGGTCTATCGCGATAACATAAAAATACTAAATGATAACTGGATGATTGTTGATTTTTCCTAGAGAATTTCGGCTTGCAGTCTGGCAAATTGCGTTGATTAATTATTTATCATCGCCCACGTTTCGGTCCGGCTATTGGACCATCTTCAGGGCCTAAATGTTTTATTAAAATTGGCACAAATTAACATAAAACACATAAAATTACATTACACAAGCTCACTGGATACGCTAATTAAGAAGTTACACAATTTTGTACAAGTTTTAAACTGTCGGGTTGGAAAGAGTCACGCCGTCTGGTACACGTTTGGGCCATTCGTTCCGATCGGATTTGGGAAATCCCTAGCTGGCGCACGGGTACTATCTGCCGGTGCAGATGGTCGCCTCTACTGATCAGCTGTTTATTCGTGTGTACTATTATTAGCCGACGGTGTGATCTTGTGATGTGTGTCTCGCATCATTGTATTGGTTGCTCAATCCATATGCACGTCTGTTTTCTCTCCGGAGATCACTACCGTTGCGATGAGAAAGCTGTAGGTAGCGCTCATGTCTTCCGTATCGGTACGTGAGTGGTGAGAAAGTGGCACATTTGCAAAACAGGGAGATGCAGCTGTCAAAGATAATAGGGTGGGCTATGTCAAATCTGTGCTGCTGTTGTATACAGTGCTCCATCAAAGCAGTCTTCTGTGATAGTGGCTGTTTTTTTTTATAGAAAGAGGAAATCTGCCTTTACAGATACCCGAGAGGTGGGTCCTCAGGTTATGTGGGGTCGACACTAAAACCTCTTTCTCTCTTCTTCCTTACCTTCGCGGTACGCCCGTTAGGGATGACTTCGAGAAGGGGGGATGACTTCGTACAATGAGTACACTCTAATGGTAAGCGTTCCACCTGCTACCGCCTTAAGTTGTTCGCTCTTCCCCGGAGGCTCGGGCCCTGGCTAGTGCATAGACTACCCGTTGGGCTTAAGCTCCTGGATGGGGAGGGGGAGCCAACTCAACTAGCTGTTGTTCGGCTCGCCATTTTCTCTGTAGTTCAAGGACGATTCGAGATACCGAGGAAGAAACGGCATCCCACTTGTCCTCCCCCGTACACATCCTTTCAACAATGTTGTCGGGAGTGATGTCTCTACCGCATATCTCCTGCATACTCGACCTTTGCTCCACGAAGCGTGGGCATTCAAAGAGCACATGCTCCGCGGTTTCGTCGCAATCTGCACACTCCGGACATGAAGGAGAACCAGCGTGTCCGAATCTGTGCAGATACCACCTAAAGCACCCATGGCCTGACAGAAATTGTGTCAAGTGAAAATTCACCTCACCATGGGGCCTGCTCGTCCACTTGGACACGCTCGGTATGAGCCTGTGTGTCCATCTGCCCTTGCTGGAGTTTGTCCAATCTCTCTGCCATTTCAACATCGACGATGTTCTGGCAATCCGTCTCGCGCCTCTTGTGCCTCGTCTCGCGAAACACTCCTCGTCCTCTGACACCACAAGTGCTATGGGCATCATACCCGCCAGCACGCATACCGCGTCCTTTGACACCGTACGGTATGCGCTGATGACCCTAAGGGCCATCAACCTGTGTGTACTTTCGAGCCTCTCTACGTTTCGCTTGACCTCTAGCGCGCTCGACCATGCAGCGGCACCATACCGTAGTATGGAGACCGCTACTGTCGCGAGAAGTCTACGCTTACTCGAGACAATTGCCGAGCTATTTGACATTATCTTCGATAATGCCGCGATCGCCATGCTCGCCCTCTTGCAAGCATATTCCACGTGACTACCAAAGTTCAGCTTATCATCGATCATGACTCCGAGTTGCTTCAATGAGCGCTTGGAGTTGATCTCACACCCGCCTGTGGTGACCACCGCCTGTTGTTCCGACTGACGGTTGTTCACCACCACCACTTCCGTCTTGTGGTGTGCGAGTGCCAGCTGACGTGACCTCATCCAGTCCTCTATTATGCCAATTACATGCGCCGCTGTCAGTTCCACTTCCTCTATCGACTCGCCGCATACCGTGAGGGTAATGTCATCAGCGAAGCCGACCAGCTTACAGATACAGATAGTAGCTGTATCTCTGGATCATTGTATGAGAGTCCTGCTGAGAGCTTCCTATCCAAATAGGAAAAATCAACAATCATCCAGTCGAATCCTATAATCAAAACAACATGGCGGAAATACACACGTCTTTCTACACTAAATGATAACAAAATATTCCTTCTGGTGTACCACAAGGAAGACTCTTAGGACCTCTAATTTTCATTTTATTTACATGTGTGACCATTTGTGTTCCTGCAAGCTGTTGTACAATGATTACCTAAAAATCTAATGTATAGTCAAATCAGTGCTGGTATGCTGTTTATAACGAATCTGGTATTGACAGATTGACATTGTGGTGATGAATGAACGGAATGCAGACAAATCCATCAAAATGGAAAGTTTTTTCCTACACTCGTAAGCAGGAAACGATACGATTTGAGTTCTCAATGGACCTTGCGATTCTTCAGAGAGTTTACTCCATTAAGGATCTTGGAATAACTCAAGAATGCAAACTGAAGTTGAATAAGCACATTTCCAAGATCATTGCCAAGGCTAATTCAATGCATCAATTCTTGCGCCGTTATACTGATGGTTTCGATAAAATCTACGCCCTAAAAGCATTATATTGTGCGCTCGTTCGGCCTTGAATATGGAGGTGAAATTTATGCCCCGTTTCGAAATCTATGCCAAAAACTGCGAATTGAATACATTCCGAAACGGTTCGTCCGATTTGTATTACTGCCCTGAATTGATTCCCGAAACCTACCTCCGTATGAATACAGGTGCGCACTAATTGGATGGCAGACTTCATCGGAACGACAAACTTTTCTGCGGAGAATGTTTATTTTTGACATACTGACCAATCGCATCGACTGCAGCTACTTGCACCAATGAATTCATTTCCGTGCATCCAACCAACACCTCCGCGCTGATAGCCTTTTATGGATTCCCGGACATCCCATTTTCATCCTACGAAAAAGAAAGGATT
This sequence comes from Aedes albopictus, assembly GCF_035046485.1. Lineage (NCBI taxonomy): Eukaryota > Metazoa > Arthropoda > Insecta > Diptera > Culicidae > Aedes > Aedes albopictus. The sequence continues at coordinate 393,449,644 of NC_085138.1, read as the reverse complement.
TAAGCGCTGTTTGTTTTATTTCTTATTTTTGTATTTTTGTTAGAAGTGAGCACCCATAAAAACAAAAAGAACGGAAGCAATCGGTGCCGTAATCGCTTGTTTTCGAATAGAATGAATATGGGATCGTGAGATTACTGATGGCACACATATCCTATATTCCTTAATGAAGGTGAAATTTTCATATTATGTCCAAAAGTTGTAACTTGGTGATAGAGAACAGAGCATGCTTTCTATGCTACCGGAAAAAAAGAATACCTTAAATGGTTCTCTTTTACTTTGATATACTTGGTGCATATTTCAATCCATTGGAAATGCTCAACTTATATTTTACTCGGAATCCGTACTGGATGACCTCGGATACCAATGCAATGATATCCATTCCTAATGGACTGATGAAAAGCGTTAGACTGTGGTTAATTTTGCCACCGCCAATCTTTCATCCAATATCAGTACCGTCATTATGTCAAAAATCTTGTCGTTCTTTATCGACAACAGCCAACCTACATCTTCCAAACCACAAATCAACTTCGATAATGAACACTCATTTGTACCAGTTGGAAATCAATTATCTGCTCTGTTCGATTTATTAATTATTAATTGATTTATTGGAGTATCTATAAACGCCAACAATCGGGTCGCAATCCTCCATCTATCATACCAATTTTCAGTTGTGCGCTCGACCGCTATCGAATTGTCACCATTCCAAGAACGACACAAACTATTCCTCATATACTCTTAATTACGGTATTTATGCTTTGTGGTACTTGTACGTCGTCGTGTGAGAACATCACTATGTCTGCCACCCCCCAAGAACCACCGTCTTCCTCCTTACCCCACCCGCAATAGGAAAACTGTATCAATTGTGATAATTTGCTACGAGCAAATCGATACCCAAAACTATACAACACTCGCTCGCACTCACATCCGGAGTTCATTGTGGTGACAAAAGTTAAATTTGTATCAATAGGTACAACATTTAGCCTGGCATGGCACCTTATCCCTAGTCGTGGTCGTCGTCGTCGTCGTCGTCACAATTAGGAAGCTAATAAATTTTAATTAAATATTCACAATTGTTTCGCCCGAGTATAACTAGTTCTACGGCAAGGAGTTTTCGATCAGAGGACACAAACATGCGCTCCCAGCATGCATTGCGATCCGTTGTTCATTAGCATTGCCGCTTTCGCCTAGTTCCAGCAATGCAATGAATTGACACCCATCAAGAGTAATAATAACGAAACAGTGCGATGCAGTAGGGGAACTGGGGGTAAGACGCCCACGTTAAGGAAGAGTCCAATTTTAACCACGAAACACTTTATAATACACATTTTTTTGGCACTAACATGAAGCACCAACAAGTTTCCTTCCAAATGGAAGAAACCATAAACCAGTTTTATGTTTTACTACTAAAAAATTCAAATTTATAAAAAAGTTTGATTTTCAGAATTTTAGTTTTAATGCGGGGTAAAACGCGCCACTAGTTACTGCTAACGCCAGAATGCCAAATTGTGTACATATACTTGCGTGCCTGGTTCATTGGCAACTGTTATTGTTCGTGAATGGTATACAGTCATTACATAATTATGGATCACCTGTAATTATGGGTCAATTCCATGTAAACGTTATAGTGAGCTGTTTTATCAATAATCACTACAAAATGAAGCATGGCTGTGTGATTAGTGAATTTATTTATAGTAAAAATGTGCTGTTGCTTGGTTCCAACTTGTGTTCTACATAATTTGTGCCAGAATTTGGATCTAAATGGCTATTTTAATGTAAATAACTAGGGGTGGGCATTTTACCCCACACATGCCTCAGAAGTTTGAACCCTTGTCAAAAAGTTGTAAGGTTCAAGTTCGATACTTTTTCCGCTTGGTACACAAATAATTGGAGTGTGCAAAACAGTTTGTAGGGATAGCGGGAAAAAAAATCTTTTAAATTATGTTAAAAAGTGCAAACATTTGACAGGCTAAAATTACATCAAAAGTAATCAAAATCTTTTTTCGAAGTTTTTGTACAATTTTTTTTAGTAAAAATATGTAAACTCATATGTAAAGAAGCATTTTTATTCTTATTTTAGCGATTGCAATTGAAAAAAACACTAAAAATAACGTGGTTTGCCTAAAACAAGGGTGGCGCAACTTGCCCCCTATGGGCGTTATGGCCGCAGTTCCCCTACAGTATGCTCTCGAGGTTCCTTATTCTCAAATAATGCTCATTAGGGTATCTCAATGGGTATCCTGAAATTTCTTAAGGTACCATTATACTATTTGTCATTATGCCAAATATTTGCCATTAAAGTCCGACATTTATCCAAGGTTGCTATGTTTCACATTGTGTTGGCCATTTTTTTATTCTTCAACCACTTAACCTAATTTACAGCTCTTTTTATCCACTAGGACACTGCGTGAGCGATTCCAATTGGAAGCTGTACTTATACACCGAGAAAAATTTCTACTCAGTGGCTGAGTTGGTCTTACTCAGAAATCGAAAAATCCTTTGTTTTCTTACTCAGTTCCCGTTAAAAGTGGGACGACCCATTGCCAATGGGTTTTATCGAAAACTGAGTAAGAAAACAATGGATTTTTCGATTTCTGAGTAAGGCCAACTCAGCCACTGAGTAGAAATTTTTCCCTAGGTGTACTTTGTGCAGCGCCTAAATGTATTCTATTCTTGTTCTACTATATCGAACTGGTTGCCGTTGCGCTGCTTTCACTTTCTACCCTATCATAGTAGAATGATGGGCACGAGGATGTTGATGTGTGGCTGTTGGTTGTTCCTTTTTCCAGTCCGATTGGGAGTCCATTATGAGGCGCTGTTTAGCCATGGGCCCAGAAGAGGGTCAGTTGCTCAGGGGGAAAGAGCAACTGACGAAAGTGCCGGGGCTGGGATCGAACCCATGACCATCTGCTTATTACTGTGTTGGCCATTTGTTGGGATTGTATATTCAAATATGTGTCACGTCTAATGGCACATTTTGTCTGTGTGAAAAGTTAGAGAAAATATGGGATTCCGAACATCACTGACTGAATTGCAAATTTCAGTTATCCAGATATCTGCAAATGTTAGCATATTTGATGTACGGAATAAGGTTCACTTAAGTTTACAGTTTGCATTGAAATATTGAATCAAAATGTTTGAAAAAATGCTTTGATCTGTATACTTTGCACTCTTAGTGACGAATATTGCATGCATTTCAAGATTGAAGAAGAGTTTAAGACACATGGAAGTGAAAATTCCTTAAGTATCGACCCAATCCGTACAATTGAGAAACTCACTGTACCCGCTTGGTTTGTCCGTTTGGCGGGCTGGCTGTCGTCATCGTCGGTGGTGGTCGGCCAGCGCGGTGCGACGGTGGTGGGTGCAACTACTGTAGCACTGAACAAGGAATGGAATTTGTCATGTGGGTTTCTGGCTGTCATAGGGACTCGAGCGGGCTACAGCAAATGCAGCGCGCGGGAGACAACGTTTTCACCATGACACAGAGAGGATCAAACAGTTTTTGCTCTTTCCACAATGCTACCTACTACACAAGATACTTACTTGCTGTGTGAAATGTTGTAATGTTTATCTAATGAAATGTTATCCTTCTCGCGTATCGAACAACAGCGAAGAATGCATGCATATGAATTTGAAGATGGGTGAGTGTTCTAGGTAGGAGTACATAGGTATATTGTGCGTTGCCATTTGCACTGCTACACTGTTGTACCGGGAGTGTGAAGTACATATCAGAGTGGATGGGAAGCATATCCCATCTGCAAACAACGTTACATCAAGGAGCTGTCCAAATTTAAGTTTATTTAGTTGCTAGACGTGAGCTATTTCACAAATCGTTTGCGGAGGACGCGTAGTAAAAACATTATGCCTATTTTCTGCTCTAAGCGATCTGTGAGAGGTTGCAGTTCACCTCCAACAGCCAGCGAAGGAGACATGAGGTCCTCAACTCACTAATGCAGTTTCTTTGCCGCCAACACCTAGGTTTGTCCGGGATGACCCAGAAGCCAGTTGCTTCGAGAGGGACACATTCCTTTTGCGTCGACACCACACCTGCTTTTAATTTTCCCATAAGTATCAAGACTTTCGCGTGCACCGAGTTTAGTGCGGTTCTTCGTGATGATGCCAGCCGGTGGTAAAATTCCGATTATTTCCAACTTCGGCTTGGCCGCGTCGTCGTCGTCGGTTTATTCTGTATGCATTGTCGTTTCCCGGCAGGCCGGAGCAGTTCAGTGCGATTCGTCGTGATGATGCCAGTCAATGCCAAAATGCTACGCTGAATTGGATCACATAGTCATAATCACTGGACACGGGGATAGATGTTTATCGGTGAGTTCGTTCCATATTAATACAATATAAGGCCGGAACAAATCTCATTTTCTTTTTTTTTCACTTAGCTCGTTGACTCGTCAAGGGGGGGGGGGGGGGGGGGGGATGATAAATAATAAACGTTTTTGGTGAAAAAATCCCAAACAATTAGACAACATCATCAAACTCATCGGATTTGTTAAGAAATTTTCTCGACAACTCTAATTTCACTTAAAATTTTTAATTTTTTTGAATAATTTATTTTGGCCCCCTCATAAAGTGGAATTCTGACCAAAATTTTCCGAGGGGGGGGGGGGGGGTGACATTAGAGAAAATCTAAATTTGTGTCAGCCTTATTAATACAATATATAATTTCATAAAATATGTACATAAAAGTAAACAATATATAATTTAAAACTGGATTTCATGTTTTACATTTTACCCAACAAACATTCACTACTTCGTCACTGCAAGTGTCGACCTTAGCTACCAAATCACATTTTGTTAATACATAGTTTTCTTTCATATTTACATTTATAAAATAATTTGAATGGTTGTTGGACAGTTTGAATGCATTATAGTACAAAATTATTATGTCACAAAAGTTTTAAAAATTTCATATATTGTACTTTAAGAATTTTGATAATTTTTAAGTAAAAAACGGTTCGTGTCGTCGTGTCGCCGCAATTTCAAACAGTACATCTCAAACATCATGCTCAGGGCTGCATAAAAACGATTAAATATTTTGCAGAAATTTGTAGTTTTTCAAGTTAGAGCTATTTAAATAAGTCATGTTTTTTCATATATTTTACGTTATTTTCCATTTTTTTTACTGGAATAAAATTTATCTTGTGACATGTTTAACACGTTTTGAACAAACTTGATTGAATTTGATCATGTATTTGAATTCAAATTGAATTTCTAACAAAAAACGTCATAAATGTAACGTGTACTGCCTTATACAGTTTTTAAAATTATTGAAGTAATTGCACATTGCACATTGACAGCGGTAGGTACACCTAAGCTCGGTTTGTTGGTTCCTTGTGTAATTTCAATTATTCTGGCCAATCACGGAGTAGTAGGAGAAGACGGGGTAAGACGGCCTCCCTAAGCCAAAAAAATCATAACCTAACACTAACAATGAATTACACTAGTTTCAACACAGCATATCATTTTTCAAAGTGTTGGGCAAGCAAGAAAATTATTTTTCGATACGTGCAGTTGAAACTTTTATAATTTTGAGCCATTTGAAAATGTGATTAAAAAGCACATTATTTTTTGACGACGGGGTAAGACGGCCCACCAGCGGGGTAAGAAGGACCATCACTATTTTTGCCTTTCTCGTACACTGAGTGTACTGGAAAGGCTATATGTTCACTCCAAAAATGACTTTTTGATAGAAGGCTCGGAGGGTCGAGTCACATATACCAATCGACTCAGCTCGACGAATTGAGGTGATGTATGTGTGTGTGTGTATGTATGTGTGTGTGTATGTGTGTGTGTGAGTATGTGTGTGTACAAAAAAAACTCACATCACTTTTTGGCAGTAAACCTCAACCGATTTTAATGACCGACGGTTCATTCGACGCGGTCCCATTGTTTCCTATTGAAAATGGTTCGGATCGGTCCAGCCGTTCCGGAGATATGGCCATTTAGGTGTTCCGGACCGGTACCCCTGGAAGAGGCCAGACATGAAAATGCAACAAACCCGTGCATGCGACCCATCAAACCACGGCATTTGCTATTATCTGATGAACGATAAGCAGGAAAATAGTCTCAGACCATATATGAACCGGAAGTGTTCCGGCACCGGTTCTGGGTGTCCCACCGGAAGTGGCCAAATATAAAATTGAACATAACCCATTCATGCGACACATCAAACACCGGCATTTTTGGTAACCTGATGAACGGTTAGCAGGAAAATTGTATCAGACCATATCTGAACCGGAAGTGTTCCGGAACCGGTTCCGGATGTCCAGCCGGAAGTGGTCAAATATAAAAGAGAACCAAACCCATGCATGCGACACATCAAACAGCGGCATTTTCGATAACCTGATGAACGTTTAGCAGGAAAACACTATGAGACCATATTTGAACAGGTAGTGTTCCGGAACCGCTTCCGGGGGTCCGACGGAAGTGTCCAAATATAAAAGTGAACCAAACCGATGCATGCGATACATCAAATCACGGCTTTTCCTATAACCTGATGGCCGGTTATTAAGGAAGTAGGCTCAGACCACATTGTGAACTGCCGGTTGTATTCCGGAACCAGTTCCGGGTGTCTCCCCGGAAATGGCCTTATATAAAAGTGAAACAAACCCATGCATGCGACATATCAAACAGCTGCTTTTTCGATAACCTGATGAACGGTTACCATGAAAACAGTCTCAGACCGTACCTGACCCGGTCTGGATCCGGAACCGTTTCCGGGTGTCCCACCGGAATTGGCCTAATATAAAAGAGAGCTAATCCCATGCATGCGATACAACAAATAACGGTTTTTCCCATCACCTGATGACTGGTTATCAAGGAAGTAGGCTAAGATCACAGACCTATCACGTCACTTAATCGCGGTTTAAGTAAATGGGTAAGAATTCTAAATAAACCCCTGGAATTGCTCCTTACTAAATTATGAATAAAATTGAAAGTTGAAACTGCTCGTCAAAAGCTTGAAGTGCTCAGTACGGTATCGAATGCTTGAATTTCCTTGAAGAATAATGAGACACTGAACGTAAGGAAAAATTTCATTTTTCATTTAGCACAAAATTCTAATCTTGTTCTGTTTATAGGAATTTGTAACTTTTCAATAAACGTTAATGAATTCGGATATCTCTGGCGTAAATCGCAACTATTCTTGCAATATTGAAAAATGCGTAATGAATTTGAATTTTCTCTTAGGCCCCTGTCTCTTCTCTGTGTCCCCTGTTCCGTTCTACAATTCGTTCATTGACATCAAACGTCTAGCTCCTCTCGTGTTCTTGTAATTCCGAATTCAACATTGTATATCAGATCATGAATTTGCAACTGTAAAGGTAAGCACGTTTTTGCACACTGTGCCGCTGGAGCTAGTGCACGCTGGTATCAGCGGCGTCATGGTCGCATTTTTTTCCGCAGTCGAGTTTGCAGATTGTTAACAATATTCGGTACCCCGTTACGTATGTCATTTTTAGTCCTTTTCCTGTCAGATCGGTGTAACACGCTAAATATAATTTACACAAAAGGCAGCTTACACGTAAAAAATACACGGTAATGAATATTATTGGGTACCGGACTGGACACAAATTTAATGGTTTTCTTTGGTACGTCGAGGTCTTGAAATTAGTCTATGCTGGTATCTCGTTTTGCACCGCGCACACAGTCTTGATCATATGTCGAACCACTGCTGCTGTGGTAATGACATAAAAAGACAACGCCGCCGATGTGCGGTATAAAAATATAAAGGTTTGCACTCATGAACCTAACACCCTGCATTAGAGACTATCGGTAGTATTCCGGAACCGGTTTCGGGTGTCCCAACAGAAGTGGCCAAATCTGAATGTGAACCAAAGCCATGGATGCGACACCTCACATTAATACGGCTTTTTAGGTAACATGATGTACAGTTGACAAGAAAAAAGTCTCAGACCATATCAGTGTTCCACGGAACCGATTCCGTCTGTCACGCCGGAATATTTCAAATGTAAAAGAGAATCAATTCATGTGACATGTCACATGATTAATTCGGTAACCTAAAGAACTGTTGGCAAGAAAATAGTCTCAGATCAAATTTGGGACAACCGATCCTTTCCGGGAACCGATTTTGGCTTCGAAAATTCCCAATTTCAGTGTGACATACTTACTTAATGGATGCTCCCGTGCAACACATCAATTCATGGTTTTTTAGGCAACCTGATAACCAGTTGACAAGAAAATAGCCATTAGCCATAGATAATATTTGGGACAACCGGTAGAGTCATGGAATCGGTTCCAGGTGTTCGCCGGAAATAATCAAACGAAAAATTGAACCGAACTCATGCATGCGGCACATCAAATAGTGGAATTATGAAAGAGAACAAAACCAATGTTAGCGATAAATCAAATTGTGGCTTTTCTGATAGCCTGATAAACTTTGGGTAGGATTAAAAGTGAAGAAATGATCAAAGTCTTCATATATACAAGAGAACCAAATCGTGACCGAAGCAATCTCATCAAATCACACCATTCCAAGTTCCTGCGGTGTTAATATAATGTAGGATGAAAAAACATGTTATAATTTGATCGCATCAACACTGAATACACTTTATCCAATCTCCTTTTGCGTTTGAAATTGCAGTGCACAATTTGGGTTTAAATTTTACATGAATCGTATTAAGCGTATAAGTGTTCTTAGGATCAGCTAATGTCAACCTAAAGATTATGAGTACATATTCGACGAGAAAGGCACTACCACCACTAGGTGGATTAATCTGGGTTTTTTTAAATAATAGTGATTAGAAATGTTTGAATTCCATACGTTGAAATAAGATATGACTTTTTTTTTTTGTTTGTATTAACGTGTGTTTTAATTTAAATGCTAATTCTACACTTAATAAGATATGACTCCCTCAAGTCCTTCACATGGAAAATTAGTTAACATGATTGTCCGGGGGTTACCATTTATTATTTTTATTGGGATATCGTATATATGGATACTCAAACACCCATTTACATCACAAAAATGTTGTTTCTGGTTACGTCCAGCACAAACAACGCAAATATGAATTTATTTATGTGAAATGGCATATTTTTAGCAAACAATTTTCGATAAATTGGCCATATTATTCTATGATCTGGGGGGTGGCCACCTTACCCCGTTCGAGGTGGTCGCTTTTACCCCGCTTGGACACATAATACTTATGAAGCTAGTTCATAAGGATTTTTGTTTTCAATCTCAATCTTATTCCTTTTATGTTTTGTTAACATTCTTGGTAAGTTATGAACGGGTTACTTTTTTGGTTTGAAAACGTTATTCCGAATCAAAATCCTTAAGGTTATATGCGACAAAATTAGATCAAATACATCATCATGGAGCAAAATCTTTATTTTGTTTATTTGTATTGAAAATCTCAATATAAACATTGCACAAAATGGCTCAAAATGACCAATATTTTTTACTTGAACAGAGTACTAGGTGAATGTTTATAGAAAACGGCATTTTCATGTTGAACTGCAGGTGGTCCGTCTTACCCCGGCGGGCCTTCTTACCCCGTCTTCCCCTAACCACGAATTGTACGCTCATCTACGCGGCTTTAGGAGTTGGGACAGAAGGTCGAAGGACAAATGGTCGAATGGACAAAAAGTCGAAAGGAAAAGGTCGAATGGACAAAAGGTCGAATATGCCAAAAGGTCGAATGGGACAAAATGTCGAATGGGACAAACGGTCGAATTGAACAAAAGGTATAATGTTTCTCTCAATGAGACTCGACAAATATTGTTGTCTTATAAGTGAGACACATTAGCTTGATCTACTAAATTTTTTGTTCATTCGACCTTTTTTTCCTATTCGACCAAAAAAAAAGGCACAAACCTTTAAAAGAATAAAGAACTGACTATTCGCATATATTACTCGTTTTCGACGTCCTTTCCCTTTCGACGTTTTGGCATTCGACGTTTTGGCATTCGACGTTTTGTCTCTCGCCGTTTTGTCCCTTATCCGAATCTATGGCAAAAGGTCGAAAGACATTAGTTCAAAAGACAAAAGGCCGAAGCACAAAATGTCAATAAGACTGTTACACCAGTGCCGAAAGGGTGAAGACCAACATCGGGCAATAGATGACAGCCGTCATCGAGAGCGCTATTGTTACGCTGTCACCGATCGTTGTACATGAGGAAGAAATTGATGTGTCAATGCTGAACGGCATGGTTGTGATTCGGTAGTTAAGAATTTCATCATAAATCGTAAATTTTCAATATATTGTATACTACTCGAAATGTAAGATCCTTGAATGTGTTACCCTAAAATTTGCTCATAGCTAATACTTTGTTCCAATAGAATCTGCTGTTGCAACGCACTACATGCACCGAATTGTTGTAATAAGCTAACCCTATTCGTAAACCAAGAAGCACTAAATTGTGAGTTTAATTTGGTAAATTATTATTTTGCATTACTTATACTATAACTATTTGTAGCTTTGAAGCGGAATAAACACAGCTGTCAAACCTTAGTGCGAGGGTTTTCATTACCGCAACAAAGACAATATGTCGAATGGACAAAAGGTCAAATGGACAAAAGGTCGAAGGGACAAAAGGTCGAATGGACAAAAAATCGCGAGTACTCAATCGATAATCGATAAACCCACAAAAATAACTTACTCACTAAACTCACCGTGAGTAAAATGAGTAACTCACGCATGAGTTATGACGTCATACTCTCGCGTGAGTATCACTCACAAGTGAGTAATACTCACGCGAGAGTCATTGGCGTAACTAGAGGGGGGGCAGGGGGGCCAGGCCCCACAGTGGGATCATTCTGAAAAAAGACGATCAAAACCTCTAAGAGCCGTTAGATGACATTTTAGCATATAGATGCCTTTGGAAGATGTGTTCAGACATATCTTTTCTATTTTTATGCATATTCACTGTATGGTAAAACTGTAGGGTGAACCCGAGCAAAAAAATATTTTTTTCAAAATATTTTTTAGAGGGTAGATGTCTTCAGCAAAGTTGTAGAACAAGTAATTTCAAGTATCTTTGCTGAAGACACCATATAGTTTGGACTTCATTTTTGGGGAGATAATATGAAAGTTTAAAAAACAACCTCAAAATCAGTTTTTTGAACTTTTCCATGATTATATCGTATAATTTCAACGTTATATGTTCTACAAGTTTGTACGTACTACTAGAATACACTAGCTTGCCGAAGACACCAACTCAGTAAAATTGAAAATTGCTCCATTAAACCAATTTTTTTGAATTTTTTTCACTATTTTCACTATTGAATATTTTTTGAATAGGCACTTTTTGGCAGCCGTGCTATCAAAATTTCAATGCTTTATCATGTCCAGAATACACCAAAAGTGACTTAATAATCGGGTCTGATAAGGCACTTTGATTTCTGATGCTATTTTAATAGTATTTTTTTTAAAGAAAATATTCACAAATTTCATACAAATCAATTAATACAAACTGAAAACTCACGAAAACTTTTCGACATTAATATTTTTTAATCCAAATAGTATTCTTGTTAAAATAGTCTACATTTCTAACCCTGTGGTTGACTTTACATTAAATATACGACAAATAATATCGCTATTTAAATTTTTAGATGAGTTTTTAACACCAATTAAAAACTGCGTTTTTATCTAATTTTTTATTGTAATTCCCAATGCATTTGTTTATATTAAAATACATATATTAACCCTCTAATACCCAAATTTTTGATTTTGATCTAAATATCATTTTTCGTCAACTAAAATCGATTTAAACATGTTTTGGAAGATGATTCTTTTTAATTCTCGATTTCGTGAATTTCAGTTTTTGATTTGTCTAATTTTTATTTTTGAACATCTCCTCACTTTTATATTTTTCCTGGAAGCCAATTTGGGGAACGGATTTTTTGAGATGAAAACATTTTGAGATTTTATGATTATTGTTAAGGAATTTTAAGGAAAATAATTTTAGAGTGTATTCGATTCCCTTAAACTATTAAACAAGGATAGAATGATTTGGGAAAAAAATAAAATATATTAATTGTAGCGATTCAATACAAAATAAACAATGACTTCTAAAAGGTGACTAAAACATCAATTTTTCGATGATTTTTAAAAAATTTAAATACGCTTTAAAATACACCAAAAATTATTTTGAGATATACAGAACAGTCCTAAGTATCAGCCAAAAATATAAAAAAATTGATTTTTCACGAAACAAAAATTACAAAAATGCTCAAATTATACCCCGTCTAAAGGCGGGATTGGGTATTAAAGGGTTAATCAATCAACTAAAACAATGATAACATTTTTTTTTTCATTTGCTATGTTAACATTATAACTTTGGTTAAAAAACTAAAAAGGTGAAAATATAATGAATTCCTCTACAAGTTTTCTGTTGAAAACAAAAAAAAAATAAAACGAGTGAAACATTGTTACATCACATTGAAATAGCCGGTGTCTGTTTGAGATATTCGGTTGTAAATCTTATGTCATGATGAAAATTCTTCACAGATATTTTATTGAAATTGGTTATGCTGTTTGATACTCTTTAAAATTTATTTTTTCCAGTTTTCAAGAACTGCGTCCGTTAGGTCGTCTCCTGTCCATGATTTTCAAAATTCCTTCGTCGTAGACATATTACCTTGGTCCATCCCTTGACAAATCCGCATCAAGATCACGGCTCGATTATGGATACTTTTCCGGAGGAGCCTTTAGTTTTAAGCTTATATTATAACAATTTTTTGAAAAGATACAAAGGTTTTGTTCCTTTTTGAGAAAGATTTCGTAGATGAGGAAATCACTCAAAGAAGCTTTTCCCTCTTTCAAAATTTGTAGTTCAAAATAAATGACACTAACAGTTGAAATAGTCTACATTTATTTAACTTGTTTTTTTTTATTCAGAATTACTACTTGGATGAGCTAAAAAAAATATCGAAAGGGTTGTATGAGATTTGTGAATATTTTCTTTGAAAATTACTATTAAAATAGCTCCAGATATCTCAAAGTTCCTTATCAGACCAGATTGTTAAGTCAATTTTGGTCTATTCTGGACATAATGAACCATAGAAATTTTGACAGCACGGCTGCCAAAAAGTGCCTACTCAAAAAATATTCAATAGTAAGTTTTTAACTCATCTAAAAATTTATAAAGCGATATTTTTTGTCGGGTATTCAATGTAAAGTCAACCACAGTGTTAGAAATGTAGACTATTTCAACAAGAATACTATTTTGATTAACAAATATTAATGTCGAAAAGTTTTCGTGAATTTTCAGTATGTATTAAGTGATTTGTATGAAATTTGTGAATATTTTCTTTGAAAAATGACTATTAAAATAGCATCAGAAATCAAAGTGCCTTATCAGACCCGATTGTTAAGTCACTTTTGGTCTATTCTGGACATGATAAAGCATTGAAATTTTGATAGCACGGCTGCCAAAAAGTGCCTATTCAAAAAATATTCAATAGTGAAAATAGTGAAAAAAATTCAAAAAAAATTGGTTTACTGGAACAATTTTCAATTTTACAGAGTTGGTGTCTTCAGCAAGATAGTGTATTCCAGTAGTATCTACAAACTTGTAGAACATATCACGTTAAAATTTTACGATATAATCATGGAAAAGTTCAAAAAACTGATTTTGAGGTTGTTTTTTAAACTTTCATATTTTCTCCCTAAAAATGAAGTCCAAGCTATATGGTGTCTTCAGCAAAGTTACTTGAAATTACTTGTTCTACAACTTTGCTGAAGACATCCACCCTCTAAAAAAATATTTTGAAAACATATTTTTTTGCTCGGGTTCACCCTACAGTTTTACCGTACAGTGAATATGCATAAAAATAGGGAAGATTTTTCTGAACATTTCTTCCAAAGACACCGATATGCTAAAATGTCATCTAACGGCTCTTAAAGGTTTTGATCGTCTTTTTTCAGAATGATCCCACTGTGCCACTGAACGGAATACTGTATTTTTTTAACTAACCGCTGAATAAATTAAAAAAAATGCCGAGAGAAATTTCGGTAGAAATCATTACAAGAATTCTCGGAGCAATACCTGCAGGAATCCCTGGAGTAATTTCTGAAAGTATACCTGGAGGAATCCCTGGATGAATTACTGGAGGAATCCGAAGAGCAATTATGCTAGGAATTTCAGGAAAGAAAATCTGATTAATCCGCATCAGAAATCCCTCTAGAAATTACTAGAAAATTTTTTAGATGAATCTGGATGCATTCCTGGAGGAATCCCTAGAGTAACTCTTCAAGAAATCACAGAAGGAATTCCTAGATGTATTTCTGGAGGAAATCCGGGAGAACCTTCTGGAAAAATTCCATTCAGAATATCTGGAAAAGTTCCTGGACTAATGCCTGGAGCATTAGGGGATTTTTTTTATTATCGTACAAATTGGTACGAAGGTTCTGAACTTAATGAAATTAGGTAGGGATCATATATATTTGAAAAACTAAATTGAAAAAAAAATCAGGGTCGCCCAATTTTCCGGCAAACTCCAGTGAAAAACAAACATTTTCCACAGACACCACCTACTTTGAAAAATCATAACTCAAGAACGAAGCATCATAGACACATTTTTTTTTTGTGAAATCATAAGCAAATTTTCTCAGCAATTCCAAGATGGATTTCTGGTGGAAATCCAAGAAAATTTTCTGGACAAATTCCTGGCGGATTCCCTGGAAAAGTTAATGGATAAATTTCTGAAGGAGGCATCCCTGGAGAAGTTCGTGGAGTAATGCCTGGAGCATTAGAGAAATTTCTGATGAAATTCCAAGATAAATTTTTAGAAGAATTCCCAGAGGAATTTCTGAAAGAATTCCAGGAGGAATTCTTGGAGGAATCTCACGGAAAAATCCTTAGAGGAATCCCTGCAGAAATTTCTATAGAATTCTTGGAGGAATTCCTGGTGGAATTTCTAGAGGAACCCGTGAAATAACTCCTGGGCGGATTTCTAGAGGAATCCCTGGAGTTGAATTTCATGGATTAATTCCTTGAGGAAACCTGCAAGAATTTCCGGAGGAATCCCTTGGAAAAATTTCTAAAGAATTTCCTAAAGAATCTCCTGAAAGAATATCGGAAGCAATCTCTGAAGGATTTCCTGCAGAATTTCCTGGAGGAATGCTGTAGGATTTTCCGAAGAAATTCCTGGAGGGATTCCTGGAGGGATTCCTGGATCAATTTCTGAAGAAATTCCTGTAGGAATTTCTGAAGAAATACCTGCGGTAAATCTTGGTGGAATTTCTTGAGGAGCCCCTGGAGACATTGCTGTAGTAATTTCTCAGGAATTCCAAGAGGAATTCCTATATGAAATCCTGAAGGACTTTCTAAAGGAACTCCTGGGGTATGTCTGAAGAAACCTCATAAGGAATTCCCGCAAAAATTCTTAGAGAAATTTCTACAGAAATTCTTGAACGAATCCCTGGTGATATTCTTGGAAAGAACCCTGGAGAAATCCCTGAAACAAATTTCTGGAGTAACCTTAGGAGGGATTCCTGGAGGAACTTCCGGACAAGTTCCAGGTGGAATCTCAGGAGGATAAATCTCTATAGGAAGTCTTGGGGAAATTCCATGGAACTATTCATGGATGAATTCCAGGAGGAATCTCTCAATCAATTCTTTGAGGAATCCTTCAATGAATTCCTGGAAGAATCTCTAGAGGAATTCTGGAAGGTATCCATGGAGAAATTTCTGAATATATTCCTAGAGAAATTCCTATAGAAATTCCTAGAGAAATTCCCAGAGGAATTCTGAGAAGAATTTCTAATGGAGTTCCAGGAGAAATTTCCAGATGAATTTCTGGAGGACTTACAGGAGCAACTTCAGAAGAAATTTCTGGAACAATTACTGGAGAAATCATCGGTGGAATTACTGGAGGAATCCATGAAATAATTCTTGGAGGAATGTGTAGAGGAAACCGTGGAGAAGAATTTCCTGGATTAATTCTTGGGGGAAACCCTGGAAGAATTTCTGGAGGAATTCCTGGAACAATTCCTGAAGTAATTGCTATACGAATTTCCGAAGAAATTCCTGGAGGAATTCCTGAAGAAATACCTGGGGTAATTTTTGGTGAAATTCGTGGTAGAACTCCTGGAGGAGTCCCTGGAGTAATGCCTGGATGAAATCCTGGAAGAATGCCAGGAGGAATACCTGAATTAATTCTTGAATAAATTCCAGAAAGAATTTCTGGGGAAATTTTTAAAAGAATAACTTGAGAATTTCCTGGAGGATTCCTGAAAAAATATTTAAAGGAATTCCTAGAGACGTGGTCACCGGCAAAATCGATTGCAGCTGTCTTCTTAGCAAATTGCACTTCCACGCTCCAGCCCGCCGCCTTCGTAATTCAAGATAGCTGTGGATTCCCATTCATCGTTCGGATTACGGATATCACAGCCCGTTTGAATCGTGTTGTAGGTTGTTTAATGATGTGTGTGACTCGTTTGATTTTAATATAAGTAAATTAGTGTTTAAAAATAGAATTAAGTCTAGCTTATCAGTCTGTACGGCATTCAGCCGAAGATGTTGTCAAATAAATAAATAAAAATAAATAGATATCTCAGGAGGAAATCATTCAGGAATCCCAGGAAGAATTATTGGAATATTTCTTGGATAAATTCCGGGAGGAATTCTTGGGGTAATTTCTAAATGAATCCCTGGAGGATTTTCTAGACAAGTTCTTGGAGAAATTACGGTAGTAATTTCTGAAGGAATCCTGGATTAATGCCTAGGGGAATCCCTATAGAAATCTCTGGAGGAACTTCTGGAGGAATGCCTGGAGGAACCCTTGGATAAATTCCTGGAGACATGCCTGTATCAATTCCTGGAGGAATCTCTCGAGAAATTCCTTAAGAAATCCCTGGAGGAAACCCTGGGGAATTTCCTTCAAAACCCCCTGGAGAAATTCCTGGACTAGATGAGTTCCTGGTGGAGTTTTCAGAAGAATTCTAGGAGCAATCTAGTGGAGTTTGGAGTTTTTAGAAGAACTCCCGAAGCAATCTCTAGATGAATTGTTGGAGAAAACCCGGGATGAGTCCATGGAGAAACTTCCAGGGGAAATTTCTAAAGAAAACTGTTGAAAAATTCCTAGAGGAATCCGTGGAGAAATTTCTAGAGAAATTCTTGGAAGAATCCCTGGGAAAATTCTTGGAAAAATCCCTGGAGGAATCCCTAAAGCAATTTCTGGAGAAACCGCAGGAGGAATGCCTGGAAAGTTCTCTGGACAAATTCCTGCAGGAAGTTCTGGACAAATGCCTTGCGGAATCCCAGGAAGAATTCCTGGATTAATCTGTAAAGGAATTTTTGGGGAAATTCCTTGGAACTTTCCCTAGAAAAATTCTTGAATGGACTCCTGGAGGAATCTCGAGAAAAATTTTGGTAGCAATTAATGGAGGAATTTCTTAAGAAATTCCAAAAGAAACTCCAAGAGAAAATTCTGAAAAAAATCCAAGAGAAATTTCTAGAGGAATTCCCAGAGGAATTTTTGGAGATTCCTGAAGGAATTGCGGTAGTAATTGCTGAAGGAATTCCTATGGGAGATTCTGGATAAATTCCTGGAGGATTTTCTGAAGGGATTCTTGGGGTAATTTTTAAGTAACCTCTTGAGGAACTCCTGGAGGCATCCTTAGAGGAATTTCTAGAGAATTACTTGGAAGAATCCCTGGGGGAATTCTTGCAAAAAAATCTGGAGGAATCCCTGAAACAATTTCTGGGAGAACCTCAGGAGGAACTTCTGGACAAATCTCTATTGGAAATCTTGGGGAAATTCCGTGGAACTATTCATGGAAGAACTCCAGGAGGAATCCCTAAATTAATATCATGAGAATCCCTGAATGAATTCCTGGAAGAATCTCTAGAGGAATTCTGGAAGGAATCCATGGAGAAATTTCTGAAGGAATTCCTGGAGAAATTTTTAGAGGAATTCCTAGAGGAATTACTGCAGGAATCATCGGTGGAATTCCTGGAGGGATCCATGATATAAATCCTGGAGGAATGTGCAGAGGAAACCCTAGAGAAGAAATTCCTGATTTAATTCTTGGATGAAACCCTGGAAGAATTTTCGGAGGAATTCATGGAAAAATTCCTGGATCCAAACTTGAATAAATACCTGGAGTAATTCCTGAGGAAATACCTGGGGTAATACCTGGAGAAAGTCCTGGTAGAACTCTTGCAGAAGTCTCTGGAGAAAGCCTGAATGATAATTTCAGGAATACTTTTCTGCAGAAATACTTCGAATCATTCCAGATGTAATTATTGGGGCAATCTCTAGTGGAATTTGGAGAAATTCCTGTAGAAATCTCTGAATACTTGCAGAAATACCTTAAAGGATCTCTGGTAAAATTCCTGAAGGAAACCTCGAAAAAAGCTCTTGAACAATTACTGGAGGAACCACTAAAGATATCCCAGGAAAAATCCTCGAAAAAATGTCTAGTGGAATCCCTAGATGAATTCTTGATTGAATTTCTGGTAGAAGCCATGATGGAATCACTGAAGCTAGCAATGGAAAAAAAATCTTGGAAGAATTGTTCATACTCATATAGTTTACGAAACTATGAACAAATCTAAAACAGTCATTTTGATTACTCAAAACTACAATACAGATTTGCATATTCACATATCGGGCGCCCATCCCGCTTAAAATTCATCTCAAATCAGGCCCCCCCTGGGCCCCCTCCAGGAAAAAATCCTAGTTACGCCAATGGCGAGAGTACGACGTCATTACTAACGCGTGAGTATACTCATACGCGAGTAACTCACAGCGTGAGCATTACTCACAAATGAGTAAGGTGAGTGAGTATTTTTTACTCGTGAGCATGAGTTTCGCAAAACTGGATGACACTACTGCTTGTGAAGGTAATTGACAAATATGAAAATACTTCAAATAACTTTTAAAAAAGATAAACTGATAAAGATTATGGAACGTCAAAACATGCATTGATTAGCGTCAATTGGATAAAAATGAGGTTTGAAATGGAAAAACAAAAACAATCACTTTCGTGTAATTTCTTTCCACACCCTGTACAACTACAGAATTCAACAAAAAATATCCCTCTTCCTAAATTAAACACCATCCGATTATCTATTCATGCCACCTTCACCATCTACGAACGAATGCAGATACGATTTTCCCCTTTGTGAGTAATATCATTTCCTAACGAAATCTATTTGGCTCCACTCGGAATCCCCACACGCTTCTGCCCTAATAGAGGCTCCGGACCTGGTTCGACCTTCCTCTGCCTGGATGAGACCCTCGGTTCTTCAAGAACCTCAGCCAAGTAATCATAGCAATCGCTCGATGGCTGTCCCACACTCGAACGACCGATAGAGAGGAGATTCGAGACTTTTATCGAAGGTATTTGCATATCCACTTGGCCGTGGTACCCTTTGTCCGTCTTCACATCGCCCAGCCTCATCCCAATTGAGGAGCTTGATGATGCATACCAAGGTGAGAGCTTCTTACGAGCTGTGTGTGTGGTACGTAAGACTAGAACTGTGTACCGCTCCAGCACCGATCCTTACTCAAGGAGGTACTGCAAGAAGAGAGCGTAATCGAAATTTGAGTTAGTACTTTTTCCTCCTCCAATCCTAGGTGGAGAAAGAACGGGGATACCTTCGGTTTTCGTTGTTGTAAAAATGCATTCCCATGCACGTACGATGACGCACATTGTGCTATCCCCTATCGTAAAGACGCTCTGACAACACGATGGGAACTCTAGCGAGCGAACGTAGGTACCCACTACTATATCAATTGGTTTCCACTTGAGAATGCAAATTGATTTGTTCAACTCCTTCCTCACGTCGACGACGACGTCGGTTGAGGTTGATAGTCCATTTGAAGGTAGCAGCGTCGGAGCGAACGGGACCTACGATAGTAGATCCTTTTGGCATCCGGCTTCATTTTTCAATCTCTATCGCCTTTAGGAAGCATCTTCTGTGATAAACGGGATTTCGCTAGGCATCATTCGTACGACGGAGCGAGTTGCGAAAGGGATGTTTCCATCGGTGCATCAATTTTGATACTAAAGTCTCTTATATTGCACGGAGTACATCATTGGATCGGAACAATGGATTCCGAGTATATGGAATATTTTATTTTATAGATCAATAGTAGTTTAGAGCTCAGAGTTCGTTTAGCCTTTTCAATCTTTTCTGTTTCTCACGCCCCCGATGTAAAGAAAATAGCACAATCAAATGAAGTTATTTTATTATTGGTATTTAAATCTTTTCTAAACTCAACTAAATAATAATATGTTAGAAGAAAGTTTGTTTGAATACCAACGATGTGTACAGATAGTGTTCAGTAAAAATGAAATGGAAAACTCACGTATCATGCCTCGACTATGTGAGCTTGTCAATTGTCGCTCCACTCATCGATGAACAACTGGTCGGCGTTAAGTCAGACCGGACCATCTGTTTTTGAACGATTTTGGGAATATGTTCTGCAAGAACTTGGGAAATCAAATTTAGCTCGTGTTTGTCAGAAATACTATAGTTCCTTTATGCAATGAAACATCTGCATCAAAATAATAACGAAAAGTTCAAAGTTTTCGACTTCTTTCGCTTATCTTCATTTATCCAAAAAATCGCGTGGTCCACTCTGACCGATCGCCGACCAACTAATAACAAAGATACATGTGCTGTTATCTACTATAGACGTATATGCTGACAATTTTAACAGGAAATATGTCTATTGTTCGATTTATTTACCGCATGATGAACCGTCTCCTACCGATGCTTTTAAACACGTTGTTGCATACTGCGCAGCAAAAGGCGTTACGGTGATTGTTAGTACTTACGCCAAATGCTCAGCTTGATTGGCCTCATTGGCTCAGATACAAAGGTTTTGATATTTTGTACAGGAGCAACCTTATCATGGTATTAACAAGTTGTTTTATCTTGTTCGGAGTCCTATGTTCTCATTAGCTTTGGGTATCTCTGTAAGACGTATTCTGAACTTAGCAATACAAGAAACACATTCTTTAGACCAGCTAGTACTGACATCGACATCCACTATATGTTTATCATCTAAGGACGACATTCTTTTGGTAAAACCAACTACTACAATCCTTGCAAAAGGAACATTCAAGCTGACCTCAGTCGGTCGGTCGGCCCTCGATAGAGACGATAAGAGATCATCTATTGTTGCACTGGTTTGACTTTCCTCTCAGCATATCAAATCGAGTGAACTTAGATAAAGAGAACATCTCAACTGACTGAAGTGGCGTGCATACGGTCGATTTGATGAGGTTGCTCCTATAGTTGATGCTCAAGCTTGTTCTTTCGGTTGAAGGAGGCAAGAGCTGACTGTTTGTTCATTTTAGGGATCCAAGAAGCATTGTGTTTGCTCTATCAACCCTCGATTACAATAGATAACGAGCAGCCGCATTGTTGGCCATGGTGATGTAAGCAGCAAATATTCCGACAAGGAGCAAAACTTTCGTTTGTGTTTGGAAATATTTTAATTGACGTTTGTCCTCTCATCGGGGGCCAGTTAGTAGCTGTATACTAATCAGAGCCTCAATCTCAGGGGAAATAAACATGCATCATTCAAACACAGCTGGCCCATCATCATCTCCATAAATCCGATCCTCGGGAAGAAGCCTTCTCCGGCGAACTTTGTTATCCTCAGAGAAACAACGACGGACGATGTCGTCGCGTCCGTCGGTTCGAAGCTGCAACGAGTGCAGGGCAGAATAAATGGTAAGCAGGTACCTACCTACCGTAGGAGGAAACATAAACAATTCCCGATTCAGATCCTCCTTGGCCCGGCCGGCCGGCCGCCACCGTGCCAGAAGCGAAAGGCAAAAGCGCAGACGAAACAATAAAGCCAGAAGCTAAATTATAATCATAATATTTGCATAACTCGTTAATAATATCATTTTATGCATGTTCTTCTCTTTGAATTCTGCTGCCGTTGTTGCTCTCCTTTTCCGAAGCGATTGTTGCGCGCTACTGCGAATGTAGCTCGGTTGCAGCTAAAAAGTTGTTGAGATTGTTAGTTGTTAAAAGCGGGGAAAGTGCTTTAAAACATGAGGTGAAAAATATACTTTATACAAAATACTCAGAAACTCAGGAATTTTTTGCATTAGTTTAGTTACGGCTTTAATGAGTAAACTTAGTTTGCGAGAACAGGTTTTGTAGCCAGGGGACGTTTAAGGGAGGTTGCAAGGGCGTTCCAAGGCATCTTAGGGGTGTTCTATTTGACCTCAGCGGCGCATCAAGGGATCTCAGGAGGAGTTTCAGAGGGACTCAGTCTAGTATACCATTCAAAATTTGGGTGAAAAAACGGCATACCATTCTAAATTCTGAGATAAATCTGTATTAATGGCATCCCTGGTCTCAGGAGCGTTTCAAGGAGGCTCCAGCGGGGCGCTTCTCATGAGCGTTTCAGGAGGATTTCCGGTGGCCTCAGAGATGTTCCTATCAGGGGGTTCCAGGGAAGTTCCAGAGGATTTTTTGGGCGTTTCAGGGGGCATTAGGAAGTCTCAGCCCCAGTAACACACTTGTCACGGAAGAGTCACGGCGGCGCAGATTTTTGTTACGCAGAAGACACTGTGACTTCCTTCTAACAAATAAATACTTACTTGCTAGAAGTAAGTCACAGTGACTTCTGTGCAACGAAAACCTGCGCCGCTGTGACTCTTCCATAACAAGTGTGTTACTTGGGAGGGTCTTCAAGGAGTTCTAACGATATTTCAGGGAAGTTTTTGGAGGTCTCAGGAGGTACTAGTACCAGGGTACCAGGGGTGTTTCAAAACAGATCTCAAGGCCGTATTAACCTTTCAGTACTCGCGCCAATTTTTGTAACGCGAGCAGTCGCGCGTTGTACTTTGTACAACACCCATACATTTTGAAATATCTAAGGATCCTGATTGTTTAGAGGAGAACTGTCTTTGGCAAAGTTGTTGTAAATTTCATGGGCTACTTGATGCTGACAAAGTTGATTCGTAATACGTCCACTAGGCGGTGCTAGTGAGCAATATCATGTTATATCTTATATCTCAGGATCCTGATGTTTTAGAAAGATGGTGTCTTCGGCAAAGTTGTTTGGTAAGTCAACGGCTTACAGATTATTGGCCGTTTAATTGGAAATTCCACCACTAGGCGGCGCTAGTAAGCAAATAAACTTTATATTCTATGTATCTCTGGATCCTGATGACTTAGAAAGATGGTGTCTTTGACAAAGTTGTTTGGTAGGCCAAGGACTTACGGATGATTCGCGGTTTAATTTGAAATTTCACCACTAGGCGGCACTAGTGAGCAATTTCATGTTATATCTTATATCTCAGGATCGTGATGTCTTAGAAAGATGGTGTCTTCGGCAAAGTTGTTTGGTAGGTAAACGGCTTACAGATTATTGGCTGTTTAATTGTAAATTCCACCACTAGGCGGCACTAGTGAGCAAATAAACTTTATATCCTATGTATCTCGGGAACCTGATTCGACAAAATTCTTTGGTAGGTCAAGTACTTACGGATGATTCGCAGTTTAATTTGAAATTTCATCACTTGGCGGCGCTAGTGAGCACGTAAATATTATATAATATGTATCTCTGGACCCTTATTACTTAGAAAGATAGTGTCTTCTGCAAAGATGTTTAGTATATCAAGGGCTTATAGATGAGTGACAGTTGCGCTAGTGAGCATGTAAATTTGTAATCTCATGTAGCTCAGGATCCCGATTAAAAAGGCACGGGACACCGTCTTCAGCCAGAGGCTGTACAGACTGAACAGAACTTAACACTAGACCATGGACACGACATACATTACATGCACCAGTGGATAGTATGATGCGGTTACGCTAACCGAACGGCCACGAAACTCCACTTTATTCAGAAAGATGGTGTCTTCGGCAAAGCTGTTTGGTAGATCAAAGATTAAATGGAGGAAAAGTTACCTCTTGTGCCGACCTTCAAAAAGATCGAAAACTTATAGTTGTCCGTTTGAATCGTAATTTCACCACTAGATGACGCTAGTGAACATAAAAAATGTATATGCAATAGTTCTCAGGATCCTGGTTACTAGAATAGAGATGGTGGTTTCGGCAAAGTTGTCAAATAGGTTAAGTGCATTTGGTTGATGGGTCGTTGAAATCAATATTTCGCCAGTAAGTGGTGCTAATGAGTATGCAAATTTTATATCTTATATATCTCCGAGTCTGATTACCTGGGAAGTTGATATCTTTGGCAAGGTTGGTTGGTAGATCAAGGGCGTTCAGTTGATTGACCATTTGATTCGTGCTTCTGCCACCAGAAGACGCTAGTTGTAAATTTGCAACAGCATGAACGTGTTATTATTCATCTAGAAAAAAATCAACGAGCTGTAAATTTTTATACTTCCGAAAGTTTTCAAAATTTGAAAATTACACAACTAGTTGATTATAATTTGTTGAAATTTGCACTTGATTGATTAATTTTACATGAAGTTAAAGCGCTTAGTAAAATATTCAATATCTGACTGTCGTATTTCAGTATACTCTATCTTAAGGTGTCAATGTCACTGGATAAGTACATCCATCCTTTATCCATCAAACAACAATGTCGACATCATCTTTCTAAGTAATCAGGATCTTGAGATATATGAGTTAGAAAAATTTGAATACCCACTAGCGCCACCTAGATGTGGAGTTTCAAATCATACGACTCTCCATCAGTTAGTGTTCGATCTACTAAACAACTTTGCTGAAGACATCATCTTTCTAAGTAATCAGGATCTCGAGATATATGAGTCATAATATTTGAGTACTCACTTGCGCCATCTGGATGTGAAATTCCACATCATACTTGTCTTCATCAGTTAGTGTTTGATCTACTAAAAAACTTTGCAGAAGACACCATCTTTCTAAGTAATCAGGGTCCTGAAATGTATGAGTTATAAAATTTCAATGCCCACTAGCGCCACCTAGATGTGGAGTTTCAAATCAAACGGCTCTCCATCAGTTAGTATTTAACCAACCAAACAACTTTGCCGAAGACACCATCTTTCTAAGTACTCAGGATCCTGAGTTATATGGGATATAAAAATTACATGCTCTCTAGCGCCGCCTATCGGTTGAAATCTGAATTTCTCAGATCACCTCGCGAAGGCCCTTGATATCCCAAGTAACTTTGCCGAAGACACCATATTTCTAGATCATTTAGATTTTGAAATACACTAATTCACATTCAACTGTCTATCTTATCTTAAATATAGAACGTTCTTCATATTACGATTTTCAATTTTCCGTATTATAAGGAGTTATACTGTTTTCAAAAAAGGTCTTATAATATTCCAAATAAGATTCCTGTAGAATACATTTGGGGTTGACATCGATAGAAAAGATGGTTTCAAAGTAATAGTCGATAATTCTTTTGTGTTGTACAAAGTACAACAGCGCGATTAACGGAAGGTTAAAGGGATCCCAAAGGGTTTTAGGAGATACCATGAGGTCTCAGGGGGCGCATTCTCATAACGCTCTAGGCCAAAATATCTGAGCACTTTATGGCGCATTTTCCCGGGGCATAACGTCCCAGTATGCAGATACGCTACGTTGTCCAAGGAAAGAAGGCACATATGATATTGAAGCATCGAAACTTTTGAACGTTTTTGCGCAAAAAACGCGACTTAACGACCCAGACAGTATGGTCTCAGACGTTGTGTTCCGGCCCCGTCTCATGCGGGTTCCAGAGGGCCTTAGGGACGCTTCGAAAGGTCTCAGGGGATTCCAGAAAAATTACAGGGGGATTCAAAGGAAACCAATAGATCACAGGGGTGATTATATATGGTTCTTGGAGATCTCAGGGGAATTTCGAAAGTGCCTCAGGGGGTTTTATCTTCTGGTATCCCCCTGAAACTCCCTGAAACGCCACTGGGACCCCCTGAGATGACCCAGAGACTCCTGTACGAAATGAAACTAGATTGGCTCGGTATTTGAACAAAAAGGGGTACGTTTATTAGCGAGAAGATACAAATGATCTTAGCGGTTCGGCGATCGGGTTTGAACTGGCAGGCGGCTATTCTAGACTAGCTATATAAAGCGCACAGAGCACAATTGGGGATACGAAGTTAGCTTTCGCTCACCTATCGGATGGATAGGTGATAAGAGAGATTGATCGTGTTTTGGAGAGAATCTAGCTGATCGAATTTCAATTAGGGTGAGACAAAATTAATCCTATTCTTAACATAGCCGGCCTCCGTTGAAAAGTGTGATTTTCAATATCTTATCTACTAATTTACAATCTTTATCTTAATTTCTAAGCAACGATGATCTACCAGTTCTGGACCTCGGTTCTCGATGTCGTCGGCTGGGAGCATGGCGACCTCCGCCACGTTGGTGTTCCCTCGGTTGGCTAGGGGACGTGGAGCCAGCTTATCGACACCCTCGCTAGGGGTTCACAGGTACGCCGAGGGGGGTCGGTTGACCACCATAGCAGTGCGAAGAATCTCGACGGAATGGTATGGACGGAGCAACATGGAACGATAAAAGGCATTTGGTTTACAATCAGCAAAATGAAGAGACAAACTAAAAAGCGTCCAAACGCTGTTGAATTCGAGCAAGTTACATGTTGGCGAGAACTACGTCTTCATCAGCGCTGGCTGATTGCTGGATAGGCAGAACGCAAACCTTGCTGATTGCCCGGTTGAATTCTCCATCTTTTGTCTTCACGGTAACGACGCGAACATTCCCGTCGTCACAATAGAAAAGTCGAGTAACACGGCCGAGACACCACCGGAGCGGCGGCAGTTTCTCATCCTTCAAGAGTACTAAGGTTCCGACGGCAAGATTATCCCGCTGGCGGGTCCATTTGGTGCGGGGGTGCAGTCCGGAAAGGTAATCCGTGCTCCAACGCTTCCAAATTCGGCGAACAAATTCCTGCGTCATCTGGTAACGGTTTAGGCGATTCTGGGGAATTTCTTCATACGATGGTTCGGCGGCAGCGACCAAGGGACGGTGGACCAAAAAGTGGCCGGGTGTAAGGACCTCCAGGTCCTCGGGGTCAGTAGACAACTGGGTAAGCGGTCTGGAGTTCAGGCAGCTCTCAATCTGGACGAGCAGCGTCTCGAGGTCGTCCTTGTACAGAATGGTTGTTCCGATAGTCGATTTCAGGTGCTTTTTAAACGACTTTACGGCGGCCTCCCAGAGGCCACCGAAGTTGGGTGATCGAGGCGGTATAAACTTGAACTCGATCCCTTCTTCTACGCAGAAGGAACCGACGGAGTGCTGGTGCTGCTGCGACCGGAATTGCGCTAGAAGCTCGGCTAGCGCACGTGATGCTCCTTGGAAGTTTTTCGCATTGTCGCATTCGATGACGGCGGGTTTGGAGCGGCGGGCAATGAACCGTTTCAGAGCAGAAATGAACGCGTCCGTTGTTAGATCCGCCACTAATTCGATATGCACCGCCTTGGTGACGAGGCACACGAACATGGCGACATAGCATTTCACCGGGGGAGACTTGCGGCCATGATGACGGTAGAATAGCGGTCCGCAAAGATCTACGCCGGTTTTCAGGAACGGGTAGGTGGGAGTCACCCGCTCGCTAGGAAGATCTCCCATTAACTGCTCCTGGACGGTCGGTTTGCAGCGATAGCATCTGATACAGTCTTGAACTACTTTCCGCGCCAGGTTGCGTACTCTTAGTGGCCAAAACTGCTCCCGCAAGTGGGCGATTAACAATTGCGGGCCGGCGTGAAGAAGCTTCTTGTGATAGTAGGTGACTACCATTTTGGTGAAGGGGTGGCTCGGAGACAGGATCATCGGGTGTTTGCGTGTTTCCGTCACCGGAGCGTTGCGAAGACGGCCACCAACCTTCAGGATTCCGTCTTCCAAGATTGGTGCTAGGGATTTTAGCTTGGAGTTGGGCTTGACTTCTCCTGTGGCATCGACGGCTTTGACATCTTCGGTCAGCGACTCTTGTTGGGCTAAACGAACCAAACGCATGAGCGCGTCCTTGTACTCAGTAGTCTTCAGAAAACCGGTTCGTCGATTTGAGGGATTTCGTTGCTTGCAATTGTGGCAAAATCTCAGGAGATATGCCACCACCGAGACTAGGCCGGTATACGAAGACCGAAGACTGAAGATAGGGTTTGGCTCGTGGACTTGGATTGGTAGGACAATTGCTCTTTCCTCGAGTTGTTCTGCTTCGAAGTTCTCGAATGCTGGACGGACAAGAGCAGGCCAGAATCTGTTTGGTTGACTGAGCCACGGTGGACCATTCCACCATGCTGCGCAATCTCTGCGTTCCGCCGGCAGCATTCCGCGGGAGATGATGTCTGCCGGATTCTCGATTCCAGGCACATGATTCCACAGTCCGCCTTCCGTCAGGTGTTGGATTTCGGACACTCGGTTTGCCACAAACGTTTTCCAGCGGGAAGGGGCAGCTGAAATCCACTGGAGGACGATCATCGAATCAGTCCAGAAAAAACACTTCATTGGGAGATTCAGTGCTTCCTGGACCTTCTGAACTAAGTGGCTCAATAATAGCGCCGAAGAAAGTTCGAGGCGAGGCAGACAGACTCTTTTTTGTTTCTTGCTGTTTCCTAGAGGTGCCAGTTTCGACTTCGAGGTTAGAAGACGGACGGATGTGTCGCCGTTGGAGGACACGGCGCGGAGGTAGATGCATGCCCCATAAGCCTTTTCGGAGGCATCACAAAAACCGTGTAATTCGATGGAAGTTGGATCGACGATTGGGACGGCCCAACGAGGAACGATAATTGTCTCGATTGCCGCAAGTTCGGACCGAAATTGCAGCCAGCTTTGTTGGAGTTCGTCTTCTAGCGGCTCGTCCCAGGAACGCTTGCTTCGCCAGAGGTCCTGCACGAACAACTTGGCAACTACGATGACTGGGCCTATGAAGCCGAGCGGATCAAAAAGGCTCGAAGAATCGGAAACCACTTGCCGCTTGGAAACGCAAATGTCTTGCTTCCATTTTGGAACGTGGAAGCCGAAGCAATCGGAAGCTGGCTCCCACCTAAGCCCGAGAGTTTTGATGGAAGCTCCTGGATCGAGGCCCAATACGGTTCGTTCATCACGTAGTGCCTCAGGAATATGCGAGAGAATCTCCGGAGAATTGGACGACCATTTGCGCAGTGGAAATCCAGCGGAATGCAGAAGCTGAAGAAGCTGCGTGCACAAGACCCTTCCAGATCGAATGGTCTTGCTTCCGGTAAAGAGATCGTCCATATAAAAGTCTTCACCTACGACTTTGGCAGCGAGAGGATGAGACTGACGGCCTATCACGGAGAGTTCTTTCAGACAGCGGGTGGCTAGATACGGCGCTGAAGAAGTGCCATACGTTACCGTGGAGAGCTCGAAAATGCGAATCGGCTCCGACGGATCATCTCTCCAAAGAATCCGTTGCAGACACTGGTCTGAAGAATGCACCTTAATCTGGCGGTACATTTTTTCGATGTCCGCAATAATCACGTATCGGTGGGTTCGCCACCGCAGGATCAACGAGAAGAGGTCATCTTGGACGGTGGGTCCCACCATCAGCGAGTTGTTCAGAGAAACGTTGGTGTCCGTGGCGCAAGACGCGTCGAAAACTACGCGAAGCTTCGTGGTTACGCTGTCGGGACGTTCGATGCAGTGGTGTGGAAGATAATACGGGCGATACGGTGTGGGCTGACTAACATCTACTACTTCCTTCATGTGTCCAAGGATTCGGTATTCCTCGATGAAAGCGGAGTAAGCTGTCTTCAGTTGGGGTTTGGCTTGTAATCGGCGTTCCACGGATAGGAACCGACGTTTGGCGATATCATACGAATCCCCCATCTGCGATAGAATGGTGGGTTTCTTCGGAAGTTGGACAACGAATCTACCGGACTCAGCCCTCGTGGTAGTGGCGACGAAGTGAGCCTCACAAGTCGATTCTTCTACGGACAAGGTGCTGGAGGACTGACAGGATTCAAGTTCCCAAAATCTGGACAACTGCTGTTCGAGACCGTCTGTGCTGCAAACGTGGACGATGCTAATAATTTCGGGATCTGGTCGGCCATTACCAGCCCGACCGGAGACGACCCAACCCAGCATGGTATTCTGCAACACAGGTCGGCCGGGGCCTAGGCGAATCAGTCCATCGAGAAGCAAATCATAATACGCATCCACTCCGATAATCATATCCACTGCTGCTGGTTTGTTGAATTGGGGATCTGCCAGAATTACTCCGGTAGGCCAATTCCATTCGGCTACGTCGATGCTATTCGAAGGAAGTTCACGTGTCACAGCAGGCAGCACGTGGAACTTAAGCTGGGTACGAAAACGGCAGCAATGCGACTGAATGTGGACTACGACAGAGTGTGTGGACGGAGTACAGGATTGTCCGATTCCCCCGACGATGTGGTGTTCCTTGACCCGTTGCACTTGCAATCGTTGGGCCAAGCTTTCGGTAATTATGTTCAGCTGCGAGGCGGGATCGAGCAACGCTCTAGCCCACAGGGTGTTTTTCGAAGAATCGATGACCTTCACGAGCGCCGTCTGCAGCAACACGGTTGATGGGATTCGGCGGACGTTGGCAACCGAGGAGGTAGAGCAATGACTGAGGGCACTCGTGGATGGTGTCTGTTCGTCAGGGACGATAGATGGCGAGGAAGACTTATTTGCGTTGGACGACGTAGTTGGAGCGATTTGAGCTTGAGATTGAGTCTGAATTGCGGAGGGCTGACTTGAGTTTGATTTGGGACCCTGTGGTTGGGGAGGATTGCGAATGGGAGCTTGTTGGTGGAGCATCGTGTGATGCTTTTGACTGCAGACGCGGCAGGCACCGGATGAGCAGCTTCTAACCTGGTGATCAGCGGACAAGCAGTTGATGCAGAGACTCCTTTTCTTCACCAAATCGTACCGTTCGGAAACGCCTAGCTTGCGGAACACATCACATTTGAACGGCGAGTGGTCAGACTGGTTACAAAAACAACATGGCTTGTGAGGTGAATTGACGACGGAATGCACGCTGCTAACCTTGATCTTCGGCACACGCGCTGGATCAGATCGGGGAGGATCAGAGGCCCGCGCTTTCCCAGGCGCGATTGACTGGAGAACGATGCAATGAGAACGTAGGAAATCGATGAGCACCTCGTACCGGGGAACGTCTGTCGATTTGTGATGGTTTTCCCACTGCTTGAGTGTTGCAGTGTCGAGACGAGAGCACACGATGTGAGCCAGCAACACACTCCAACCCTTGGTGTCAATGTTCAATTTCTCAATCATCTGCAGATTTCGTTCGAAGTCGTCAATTAGTCGAGAAAGGGATTCGTAACTTTCCCGCTTCAGGGGTTCGACGGAAAGAAGCGCATCTATATAGGTTTTAACCACAAGCTTTTTGTTATCGAAGCGCTTTGTCAGAGACTGCCAAGCAATGGCATAGTTGGCATCAGTAATGTCGATAGGCTCGACAACCCGCTTCGCTTCCCCTGTTAGTGATGCGACAAGGTAGGAAAACTTGTCCACATCCGAAAGATTTGGATTGGAATCGATGAGACTCTTAAACGTGTCTCGAAAAGTTAGCCACTCAGTGACTGATCCGCTGAAGGAAGGAAGCTTGACTTCGGGAAGCTTTATCCGAGCCATTGGAGTGGCGCGATTAGCGTTTGAACCACTAAAACCTCCACCTGCACTGGTGGAGGGTACCGCATTTGCCATGCGTTCAGCATTAACAAGAAAACCTTTCACCTGCACGTAGATCTTTTCAAACCGATCTCGTGAGGCACGACTAGCCTTTTCCTCTTCGTCTGCAGTGGGCGATTCATCATCCTGCAGCAAATCAATTTGCAATCGCACCTTCAAAAAATTCTCAAAGAGCCCCTCCAAACGATCCATCCAACCCGCGATCTGTCCCTTATCCCGCGCTTCATCGTATTGATTAATGAATTTGACCACGTTGTTCAAGGTGTCGAAGCAAAACTGCTCTTGCTTGGTCAATGCTCGCAAATCAGGGGCCATTGTTACCCTTCAGCACTGCAAAACCCAAAAAAGCTCAACAATCATTCGAACAACAGTTCTGTTTCGCTCTCAAACCACCCACAGCTTTATTTGCTCACGAAAAAGCAATCCACCACCTCGTGTTAGTCCGGTTCGCTATCAGCTCGACCACTCCGCTCAACTCTCAACTCTCAAAAAATGCGCTCAAATTCTCTCTGCGATTCCTTCGGTTTGCGCAAGGGGTTAGTCGTATGCTTCTACTCGCTTACCTCTTCTATCTGCAACAGTGTAACGGGCAGCGTCGCGGTGCTGCGTGCGGCGTTGTGGCGCGCGGTGGTGAAGCGCGCGGTGGTGAGGCGCGCGGCGGTGGGCCGACGGGGCTCGGCCTTTGTGCTGACGGCTATTCTTTCCGATCCAACTGTATGGACCGACGCCACGCTATCTGCTGACCACGCGGTCAACTCGAGTCACGCTTTGGTGCTACACACTTTTTGTCACACTTAATGCACTTTCACTGATTTTCTGATTTTCTGATCAATGCACTTTTGGATACGATTCGTTCTTTTTTCGTTCAACTTCCAAGTTTTCACTTTTAGCTACGGTGAGCTTGGGTTGTTCTCCACACACTTAACCTCAACAACACTCACGCGCACGCGGTACGGCAAACAACGATTCCGTTCGCGGTATCTTCTTTTCGACCGGCGCGAAACCGAGTTTACCGCGACTACGGAATTTGCAACACTCGCGATTCGAAAACTACTTTCACGATGGGCACTTGCTCACACGCGAACCAAAACTACGATTATACCGAGACCAATCTATCCGGTTCGAAGGACCAATTTTTTATGTACGAAATGAAACTAGATTGGCTCGGTATTTGAACAAAAAGGGGTACGTTTATTAGCGAGAAGATACAAATGATCTTAGCGGTTCGGCGATCGGGTTTGAACTGGCAGGCGGCTATTCTAGACTAGCTATATAAAGCGCACAGAGCACAATTGGGGATACGAAGTTAGCTTTCGCTCACCTATCGGATGGATAGGTGATAAGAGAGATTGATCGTGTTTTGGAGAGAATCTAGCTGATCGAATTTCAATTAGGGTGAGACAAAATTAATCCTATTCTTAACAACTCCCTTGAACGCCATTGAGACCTCCTGGTATGCCTTGGGACGCTTCTGAGAACATTTCTCGCGTTACATTTGAAAAGGGCCTATCCCCAGAACGTAAACATAGAGAAAAATCGATGCAAACATTTTTCATCACATTTTCTATTCGTATTTCTCAGTTTGAGGATTTTTCAACATGCTTTCCAATCTGATGACACAAGATTAGATGTATCTATGCATCAATAATCAAAATTGCATTAAAATTTACCAGAAAAGTATTAAAAATGATAGATAAACATGTTAAGCTAATTTGAAACATTTCACCCGGGTTCGGCCTTATTGTGAGTCTTTCTAAAATTTTCTTAGCGTGGTTCGGCCCCCCGAGTGAGTCCGATGTTGACATCGAATCAAGGCTCGGCCCTTTTTGAGAGAGAGAATTCTCTCTCTCGGCGCTCGGGCCGGGAGCCGCTCGGAAAATTTTCGGTTGTCGGCCCTTTAAACGAGAAGGCTTACCAATGTAAACAAAATTTTACCGTTACTGGTCCATTTGGAGCACAGGCTTATGAATGATTGGGAAAAAAGCAGGGATTGGCCGTTTTGAAGGTGGGGTTTATTCTGATAAGGTTAACGGTTAGGTGGGTGATCTTTGCACAGTAGGTTACTGTTGTGGGATGCTATGGAATGGTATCAAAATCGATTTGTTTACATTTTAGGGATAGGCCCTTTTCAAATGTAACGCGAGATTTGGAATCTCCCTGAAACGTATTTGAGACTCCTTTAAACGCCCCTGAGACCCTTTGGAATTGTCTGGAATCTACTGGGACTCTTTGAAGCATCTCAGGCCAAACATGTCTAAAGGTCCTATCTGCAGAAGAGAGGCTCTCTTTGGCTCCCCTCTCTTTCGTTAATATCTCAGCTGTTTATTTGTATTATGATTGTTCCCTTGCATTGAACGATGGTCAAAACAATCGTCTTTTGATTTGTACTAACAAAATAATTGGAAAGTGTACCATTACATTGCAATAAGTGAAAGAGAAAGTGAACAAAGAGAGCCTCTCAAATGCAGATAGGACCTATTGAAATGTTTGTCCTGATCTATGCGCAGTGGTGGAAAGCATCATGCCCTTGACGTGTTTTTTGGTTCACATCAAACACAATCTTTGCTCACGCGCTCGCGAACCCAAAAAGAGAGAACGGTTCACGATTTCCCGGATCGACGAACCAACACAAAACAAATGTCGAACGAGCAGAATCGCAGTTGGTTCGCCAGAAGGATCACAATGTAGAGCACTTGGTTTGTTGCCATCTTTTGTACACTTAAAGGTAATTAGTTGGGTGTTTTTTGATTATACTGGTCAGGTACCATTCCAATAAATGATATCGACGAAAAATATTACCAAAATTTGATTTCATTACAGAAATATCGGCCGCGAACCTCTAAAATAAGAAAGCATCGCGATTGCAAAAGATGCGATGCACTCGTTGGCGTTCGTGTCGTACGATCGTGTGCCACAGACGTACGAACACCATCGCACAGCAAAGGTTTGCGATGCGATGGCATTTTTTTGTAGCGCGTAAGCACACGTTCGCGATCAATTTCCACCACTGTCTATGCGGCTCTTGAAACATCCTGAGATCCTTTGGAAGTCCTATTAGATTCACTGAAACACCCCTGAGGCCTCCTGAGACCCCCTGAGCAAACACTTATTGATTTGTTTTGCTAACGTAAGAACTAGGTACACAACATTCACAAGACGCGCAACGCCAGACAAGACATAACGCTTATCGTTCTTACAATCATCAAAGGATTAAAATTACCTTTGTTGTCGACCGGTTTCGGGTGTGATGTTACCCATCCTCGGTACAATGTCCAACTGGCTACGTCGAATGATTGTACGTTGTTCGTATTCGTCCGAGATGAAGAGAAATCAGTTGATCGTCGTCGTTTTTACCAGGAAAAAAATACCTGATGTGATAGGGGGGTCATCTTTGTTCATCAATTGCTGCATTTCATTTGATATGAACATAGACTCCCAGGCATTGAGATGCGAAGCCTTTCTAACTGCCTTGGTCAGCTTTGCATTCTTCCAGTCTATGCTATGCGTAGAAGCTATCGTATGTGCTGCAACTGCGGATTCGTTGGGTTTGTTGGTTTCTACTGCGTTTTTATGTTCTTTCAAACGTACCTTGACCTTGCGGCGTGTTTGACCGATATAAACCGCCGGGCTGTCGTAGCAAGGTACCTGGTATATGCCAGATTGCTCTTCCGGAGGGACTTTGTCCTTCAAGTTAAACAGTAGATCGCGTAACGTGTTGTCGCTCTTAAGTACAACATGAAGTCCGTCGGAGTGTATTTTTAATTGGATTTGTGACTTTCGGGTAGAATGATAGGCTAATTCTTTTAACTTCTTCTGTTGCAGGCTGTAGGGTTGTGATGTTCTGCCGGCGTTTTTTCCGTTTATGTTTTTGGAGAATTTTGTCTATGAAACCCTTATCGTAGCCGTTAATTTCAGCTGCTTTAAAAATCCGAGACTTTTCTTCGTTAAATTCAATGTTATCCATGGGCACCCTGAGCAAACCCTGAGACTCTTTTAAACGCCTCTGAGACATCCTTGTAGCCTCCCGAACATGCTACCCGCATGAAACGTCCCTAAGATCTCCTGGTACTCCCTGAAAGGACACGGGACCCCCGTTAAACGCCACTGAGATCTCCTGGTAACCCGTGAAACTTCCGTATACTCCTCTGAGCCCCCCCTGAAATGCCCTTTGAGGCCTCTAAAATTCCAAGGGATCATTTCAGACCCTATGAAGTGTTCCTGAGGCCCCCTAGAATCCCTTAAGATCCCCTGAAACCCTGAAGCGCCCATTAGACCCATTGTAGTCCCTTGTAACCCTCTGAAACCGTCTGATACGCCCTGAGACATACTCATACCCCTGAACATACCCCTGAACATACCCCTGAAACACCCTAGGACACCCTTGAAATGCCTGAAATGCTGGAACGTTCCTAAGTCCCCTTGAAACCTCTTGAAGCGCTCCTGAGTCCACCTAGAGCACCCCTGGGACCTCTTGAAACCCCTCTAAAACCCGATCGAACCTCCTAGAAGGCTTCTAGGATCTCCTGTTACCTCCCTGCAACCCCTTGGGACCCCCTGAAACGCTCCTATTACCTCCCCTATAAACTACCGCTGGCCGCCGATGCCATAGTTACCATCATTTTATTATTTACAAATTTATTATGCACAGTACACCAAAACCTCCATTTAGGTAATGAGTCGGGACTGCCTAAATAGAATTTTTACCTAAATGGATTCGTTACCTAAATGGATTCAGTCTATTACCTATATGGAGTACAAGGTTGAAAATAAGTTCAAGAAGGGAGATTAACTAGGAGATTGAAAGGGGGTCATGCGGAGTTTCAGAGGACTTTAAAGGGAATCTCAGGAAAGGAGAGGCTTTAGGGAATTTTCGGGGGTTTTGGAGGCTCTCAGGTCAGACTTGTCTTTCAAATGACTAAAAGGGCACGAAACACGAAAAACCCTGCAAAATTCCGCCACACTGAAAAATTGTTGAATGTCGGGTCAAAGTTGGGTCAATTTTTATCGTATGTTGGGCCACTGTTGGACCAACATCGAACAACTGTTGGGTCTATATTGGGTTTGCCGGCCAAAATGAAAACAGGTGAATGATAGGTTGATGTTGGGCTTGACGTCATCAATGATGATCAATGACAATCAAATTCCATTTAGGTAACGTTACCTAAATGGAGGGACCTAAATAGAATTTACCTAAATGGATCCTACCTAAATGGAGGTTTGAGTGTATTGTTTCTGAAAACTGCTGTGTGCTGCATAGGTGTCTTATGTTGATAGGATGGGATTTGCATTAGCATTCAGCAAGTCGCACAAATTTGTAGGTGGTAGAGTCCTAGACTGTTCCTCTAATGGTCGAGAACTGTCCTGCACAGATCGAAAAAAGAATGTATAATTGTGTGACATATGATGCACATGATTGGAGCGTGGGATATCACAGAAGTTTACATGAGATATCAGGTAAATGTCATAAAATATCATGTAAACTTACATTATATGTCATGTAATTCAGCATGACTCTGAGTGTTTACATGACATGTAACGCAAATTTACATGATATATCATGTAAACCATCACAACAGTAAGTTTACATGGCTAAAATGAAGTTTACATGACGTGTAAATCTCATTATTTTTATCTGTGTGGACACGTCCTTACGACAGCTGAGGTATAGGAAAGGAAGATTAGTTGGAAACCTATGAAAGTCAAATATCTAGGGACCTCTACGTCCTCTCAGGCCTAGGTATCACGGGAATTTGGGTGTTGTTATTGGAAGGGTAAACTAAAACGGATACATTTAGTTTGATTAAGAGCACATCATCACTGGAGCCAACGATGAAATTTTAACGTTGAGCCCGTTCTATATTGAAACAATTATTTGATGATTTATAAAACCAAATCATTAGAGTATTAAACCAGCAAGTGTTGAAAGGTTTATCAGTGTCGGTACAACTTTCCAAAGCACAAGTTTGTGGAGCCTCGTTGCCATGCGATTAGAGCACCATGCTGTGGGGTGAGGGTTCGATTCCCGCTCCCGGCGATGAAACTTTTCGTGTTTAAAATTTTTGTTTATTATCGTCGTTTTATTTAGATACATTTTAAAAGTCTAGTTCTATGTGAAACTTCAATGCTTCAACATCAATCCTATTGTTACATGCATTGACAAAGTGGATGTAATTAATTAGCAATTTCAAAATTTTCACTTTTGTTGTTTGCCCTATTCCTGGCAGGGTAGGTCTCACCAAGTCTTCAAAGGAAAGCCGTCTCCATTCATTCATAATACTTGTAAGCTAGGGCCCATATAGCCGAGGCGGTAAACGCACGGGTATTCAGCATGACCATGCTGAGGGTGACGGGTTCGATTCCCGGTCGGTCCAGGATCTTTTCGTAAAGGAAATTTCCTTGACTTCCTTGGGCATAGAGTATCTTCGTGCCTGCCACACGATATACGCATGCAAAATGGTCATTGGCAGAGGAAGCTCTCAGTTAATAACTGTGGAAGTGCTCATAGAACACTAAGCTGAGAAGCAGGCTTTGTCCCAATGAGGACGTTACGCCAAGAAGAGAGAGAGAGAGACTTGTAAGCTTCTGCTGTAGGACCGTCCAAGGTGGGCCTACACCAACAAAGGTAGGGGAAAGTGGGGTAAGATGCCATTTATCGTTTTCAATGATAAATAGCCTCATTTGTTAGACTTTCAAAGTGGTAACAGCACCTACACAATATTTGCTCAATACTTCAGCCAAAATATTCACTGAAATATTGCATTTTCATCGATTTTCAGCGTTTTCCAAAACTGGTTCGTAAAACGGAAGTGGTGCAAAAAGGCCTTCTTCCATGGGGTAAGATGCCGCTTCATGATTGAACGTTACGTCCATCAGTTTTTGGGCATTTTCAACTCCCTTTCCACCCTCTATCCCTTTTTACCCTTCTTACAACCCATAAGAAGAGTATCAATATCGCTCAAAAAACCGGCTTTCGATCCGAGGCCTGGAGGGCCAATTACACAAAATAATGTTAAATACAAATAATACAACAATAATTTTAATAAGTGTAAGGCGCCGTCCACAAATTACGTAACGCTCTAGGGGGAGGGGGGAGTATGACCGAGCGTTACGGTCCATACAAAATTTTTAGGATTTTCATACAAAAAAGCGTTATGGAGGGGGGAGGGGGTTCTAAAATTGCCGATTTTAGCGTTACGTAATAAATGGATGCTGCCTAAGATGGGTTCTGTTCACCATAGGTGGATTAAATCGTTTTTTTATATACTCAATACATGGAGTGACACCCCCTCCCACTAAGCGATTCATCATATTTGAATGACCCCTAACATGGATAGCGAAGACATCAACAACCATGCGTCTCCATGTGTGCCTCAATCTCCTCGGAAACACATGGCTGGTAATAAAATCACCCGAAAACCTTAATTACATGCACGAAAAACCGGAAGTTTCCAATTTTCATTGGGAAATCCTAGAAGAATGTTTAATTCAAACATATTTTGACACAATTCGCCTACAGTAATGATCAAGTCCTGTTCATGTATGATTTCCCCTGTTCCCCTACTAAATATGTGTGTGTCGTCTGTTTCTCACAATGTGTGTCCATATTTATATTTCCATTGACAAAACAAAATAATTTGAATGGATCGCCATTTTCGTGTAATATTTTAGACAAACTGGCTAGGTACGTGTTTTGATTCAAATAAAGGTTGCATGAATCACATTACTTACCAAAGTGAATCCAGATCATGTAATTTTTCCCCACCAACAAATACTCCCCCCGTGACAATCGTGGAAAATATAAGGTGATCTAGGTCTCTAGTAGAAACGTACGTCACACTAACATTCTTTCCCTTCACCGACGACCGTAAGAACGTGGTCGGCGCTGTTATTGAGTTAAAAAAGTTTGGAATTCTTAACAATACACATTGAGAGCAGTAGCTGGTCAATTCATAGTTGCAATTGTACGGTCATCTATATACTCATTATGATGCTCAATATTGTTGCATCAAATGAAGGCTTTTCGATCATTTATCTTCTTAAGGGGGCGGCCATAAACCACGAAGAGAGGGTGTGATTAGGGCAAAATACATAGTACATACAAATTTAAAAATCTTTGTATGAACCAAAGACCACGCAGGAAGGGGGCGTTGAAATATCTTACCTATCCTCAGCTGCATACACCTTTTCACTTCACGGAAAACGTCCTTCAATCACATCCCTACCAATAAACTCAGCACTAACACCACTAGGTATGCTTCTGTCTTTCCCCGCAATCATGTACTCCGTTTAGCTCAAGTTTATCGTCAAGCCTATTCTCGCTGTCTTCCTCTTCAGAGAAGCATACGCTTGATCCACTGCCCTACGATCGATCGATGCTAATGATATCAAAACCGTACGCCAAGCTGAAGAACATTACGGTTTTTTTAAATTTTCCAGAAAAAATCCTATTTTTAGCTTAATAAGTTTAAACCTATTTTGCTTTTGGGCCATCATCAACACCGCCATGGCTGACAATTTGGCAGGATTTAGTTTTGCATCAAACGTTGCAATGAGCATATAGGAGCTTTGAATTTTTAACATGTTTAAAGTCTGAACTGCCCCAATATGTATTCTATGGAAGCTTACACTAGGCTGCCGCCAAGCACTATACAGAAACTGAATTCACAATGCAGCATTCATTGTGCACTGCGCTGCTGGCGAACGAACGTCGAAGTGTGTGAACGAGTATGCCAGAGGGGGTCGGTTAGTGAGGTGGTGCATCCTGCAACTGCATTTGCATCTGGTTTGTTGCGCTGCTGTTCCATCGGAGAGAAACCACCCACCTCCTAGGTTGTGCCGCAAACGAGCGTACTCCGGAGTAACATGGGCTACTGATTTGGGATTACCCACCAGCTTCCTACCAGCAGTCAACCGGCCCGGCAGTTATACCGTTGAGTGTTTATTTTTTTAGGAAGCTTCCTCACTCTTTTTTGATATGGATGGGCATTGTGCCGTCGATAAGCATGTTTTCATATGGGAAATAATAATTGGAAGAACCGAGATGTTGGGAAGATTCGTTTGACGCGTTCAGGAAATTCCTGCGATAATGATTAGTAAACAATGTGCATAGATTGGCAAGAAGTGTGATATGGTTGATTCTTAAGCTAAGTAAAACCATTGTTTTGGAACTATAAGTGTTTAGAAAATTTGAAGATGTATTTGCTTCTCATCCTTATACCGTCAAGGCGCCATTCACCGTGGGGGCTCCATTCACCGTGTGCTTTCGAATGTTTTTTCATTATTTCCATATTATGATTGAATGATATGACAATTTCCCTTCAATTTCACCAAAACAACATTGTATTGGTGAAATTGAAGGGAAATTGTCATATAATTCAATCATAATATGGGAATAATGAAAAAATATTCGAAGGCACACGGTGAATGGAGCCCCCACGGTGAATGGCGCCTTGACGGTACTATACATATAGGCACTCGATATTAACTGAAAGCTTCCTCAACCTTTCTTTGAAAGCTCGTAAATCGATCGGTAATAGAACCCGCGATTGGTCCTGTTAGTTATTCCCACGTTTCCCGCCTCGACTATATGCCCCATCCTCTGGTGTTTTATTAGCTAAAAATATGGTAAAAACACTAGACTTCGCCCCCCTAAAATTCTGCTCTAATCTTCGCCACTTCATACATAAAAAATGGAATTTGTATGGAGGGCGCGAAGACTAGAGCAGTGGCAAAGTCTAGTACTTTTACCCTATATTAGTTATTATAACTGCGTCTCAAACAATTAACCTTTTCCATACAGGTATGGTTAGTCGAAGCCGCTAAAACCAATTTCCCAAGGGTATATTTCGGATAACAATAGCCTTACGTGGAACAGCGACTTTTGGTAAAGCACTGGAATCAAACTGACGATCCGCTGATTCCTTCGTTTAGAATTTCTCCTTCTCCTACTCAGCAATTCTGTGTAGTTGACTCAACAGCAGAAGCTCCACCGGGGTGATGATTTGATTATTACGAACAACAAGCTCATAATGGTATGTATGTAAACGCGGTGAATCTCGGAACGACCTCGTGGGACTCCAACAATGGCGCATCCTTTATTTCGCGAAACCGGGCGCTCCAGATTGTTGCGTGGCAGCGCGACTACGGTAACAGGGACAGAAGACCATAAGCAAACGAACGAACGAACAAACGGCATCGTCGACGGGTTGACACACACCGTAGAGATAATGAGATGTGAACCTGAAAAGACAATGGGATATCAATGTTTGCGTTTTAATGAGGATGCGACCGCCACCCGCCCAGTACCGGTACGGTACCCAGCCAGGGTGGTGCGTGGTGACATCAAAGAGCTCACATGGCCAGGGCTGTGCCGTGCCATGGGGAAGGCGACCGGATAGGTCGGAATCGGGAACTTTATGCTTCTAGATTGGGCACGCCGCCGCCGCTGCTGGCTGGTCGGTCGCGGTCGGTCAATATGTGTTGCGCTGTGATGACAACGCAACTTTTCCGAGTAGCTTTAGAGTTGATGTTGCACAGTGGGAAATTTTAACATTGACACTGATGTAATTTTTATCACGGACAGCTTGTTCTACAAACAAGGCTCCCGCAGAAAATTCTCAGCACTCCTCCCGATAATTCTCCATCGATTCCATGTTTCATCCCGCGAATCCTGTACGGATTTGTCTCAAAAATTCTCCTGGAGTTCCTCCCAGTGTTTAAATCAGGATTCTTTCTGGGATCCCTTGCTACAAGTATACTTTTAAGGATTCCTCCAGGAGTTCGGAGTACAACAGCATTGATCCTTTGCTGCTTTATTTTAAAAATATCTCCAGGGATTCCTCAGGCATTCTATCAAGGATCACACCGGAGCTCTGCCAAGGACTTCTCCAGAGTTTTACTGGAGTTTTATTGGAAGTTCCTTCCGAGATTCCTTTGCGAATTTCTCCCGTGATTCTATTAGGGCTTGTTCCCTCGATTCTTCCTGGGATATTTTTTGGCATTCTATCCCGGAATATTTTTGCAGATTTCTCCCGGGATTTTTCAGTTTTCTACCTGGATTTTTTTTCCTGGGATTCCTTCAAGATTTTCTTGCGGGTTCCCTTCAGGAATTTATCTAAAAATTCCTTTACGGTTTCTTTCGTTGATACATTCGAGGATTTCGTTTTGCGTTTTCCCGGGTTTCCTTAACTCATATT
This sequence comes from Aedes albopictus, assembly GCF_035046485.1. Taxonomy (NCBI): domain Eukaryota; kingdom Metazoa; phylum Arthropoda; class Insecta; order Diptera; family Culicidae; genus Aedes; species Aedes albopictus. The sequence goes on along the minus strand of NC_085138.1, from coordinate 393,406,883 downwards.
CGCCCAGCGGCCTTTTGACGTAATAATCCTTTTGACGTAAACATCTCCAGGATATCGCAAAAGTTTAGAATACTGTCTTCTGAGAAGTTGTTCATCACGTTTATACCTTGTTGTTCTTGCTGGACAATATAATTTGTGACTTTTTCACTAGGTGGCATAACACCGTTCAACACTAATTTTTTTTATGGGATGAGAAAAAAAGAACAGGGGTTTGGGACCCTAGAAGTGTCATAGTGAAAGAATTTTTGAAAAATATTGAACCGGGCCTTCACAGTTCTCAAAACCGAACTTTGTATGGAGAACTTGGGGTGTTAAATTGATATGTGCATTAGAACGCGCTGTGCATAGGGGGGCTGGGGGTAAGACGGATCGGGTGGGTAAGACGGACCACTGACTAGTTCTGTCACTTAAGAGCTGAAATTTGACTTTCTTTTACGATTAACTATATCTTCTTATCAGTTGATGATTATTGAACCACTCCATAAGAGAATACATATGTCAAAAATGCAAAAAATAATCAATCATTTACCAGGCTACACGCTATTGTGCTGGGATCTAATTTTGAGGCTGCCATAAATAAGCTTTTTAAAATTAAATTGCTAAGTTTTGCATTTTATTTTGAGTTTCCCAGTAGTTTTAAACTGTTCCGTCCTATACACAACGAAATTCAGGTAAATTTCATGGATTATGAATAACGGTGGTGGAATGAATATTTTGCGTTGTGTGGAGGTAAGACGGTCCGCCTTGGGTAAGACGGACAGTGTTGGGGTTACTTTGATAGTGCCGTAAGAAATACATTAAGACCCACACATTGTTCACAGATTGAAATCTATGGAGTACAAAAATGATTGTGGAAGCCGTAAAAAGCATTTCATATTGATTTTTTGTTTAAAAATTAATTATATTAGAATTTTTGTTGTTGGAACAGTTTGAACTTTGTAAAATTACCAGAGCATTGCATACTGTTAGGCGTTTATCAGTCTATGGAGGTTTCCAATTTACAAAATAGATTTTAATTTGCAAAAACACGTTTCGCTAAGAGATTTAAGGCCAAATTTAGTTTTTACTATGATTGATCTACCGAATACAAACGGCCACAAACATTATTTAAAACAATTAGAGGCGTATTAGCTAAATTTCCAAACGTGTCCATCTTACCCACCCTACCGGTCCGTCTTACCCACACTGTTCAAAAACATACATTTGGAGATCACTTTTTAATTATCTCAAAAGTAATGGAAAATCAAGTTTTATTGCAAAATCAGCTTGCAGACTGTAAAGTACCTTAGTTGAAGTATATAGTATGGAGATAAAATTTTAATTATCGCATTGTTTACACTGTCAAAAAAGAGTGTTTCCTAAACATGTCCGTCTTACCCCCCCCCCCCCCTATATTTAGGCGTTAGACAACAACGAAACTAACCCAAATACCGAAAATGCCTTAAAATATGCACGGCGCGTTTTAATGCACATACAGTGTCGGACAAAACAATAAGACCACCGGTCCTATTTCATACAAAATGGCCAAGTTTGACGATATGGTACTCGGTTTCTAGTAAACCAATTTGGCTAAAATTTTGACAGCCGACTTGGAATTACTGGAATTTTGATTGATATCAAATTGATTGAGTTCTGTTCACTACTTCCAAAGTTACAGATATACGATGCGACAAAATTCTAACACCAGAATTTCATGATGGTTATTTGTTGTCAAATCAATAAAAATGTCCCCAAATTTGAACGGCATCCTTAATTTTAGTACTTGTTAATCAATCATCAAGTATCAGATACTCTCATAAATCCTTTGATCATGGCGAACTGAAAATGGTCCTTTTATTTTGTCGTTTCGTATATCTGTAACTTTTAATGTAGTGAACAGAACTGAATCAATTAAATACAAATCGAAATTCACGTATCTGCATGGCGACTGCCAAAATTTCAGCCAAATCGATTCACTAGAAACCGAGCATCACATCGTCAAACTTGTTGATTTTGTATGAAAAATGGCTGGTGGTCTTATTGTTTTGTCCGACACTGTATCAATTGAACACCCCAAGTTCTCCACACAAACTTCGGTTGTAAACTGTGAAGGCCCGGTCCAATATTTTTGAAAAATTATTTCACTATGACATCCTACCCTATCCTGCCCATTCCAAATCCCTGTTATTTTTTTTCTCATCCCATAACACCAAGTTTTGTCAAAATTTTGTCGAGCAGTGTAATCGTTGCTGCGAAGATTCTTGTATTGGAGATGAACCAGCCTCGGGCTGAAAATTTCCCCAATAAAGCTAATAATAATAATTATTGTATCATTTATGAGCTTTATTTTCAATATGTTAAACCTGTATTTCCCTGAAATCTTAGCAATGGTTGATAAGTTGTCGTTCATGTCTTCGGCAGAGTTGTTAGGATAAAATAAACCTTATATGAAATTGATCTCTAGTTTCAAATTAATACCTCACAAGATTGCGCTGTTGTATTAAAAAGACTATGCCTTATTTTGTTAACTGCTTTGTGTGTATGTGTTACTAACGTTGTAAACAAACGATATCCTTCATTAAAAGTTAAAGTTTTTCCTCAAGTGGAACAATGCGAGGGTTTACGGAGGAGAAGCGAAAATCGATTGTGACCAGGCACTGCAAGGAAAAATTATCATCGATAAGAAAATTAGCAAAAATTGAATGTGTTAGGGTTTTTGTTGTCCAAAATTCTAACAAACGATTCGGTATGCATAACACACTGAAAGACTTACCCGGACGCGGCAAAAAACAGGTGCGTCCAAGTCAAATTTGAACAGCAAAACTTGCAAAATCGTTGAAGGAAAATAGGAGGTATCCATTAGAGATTAAGCAAAAAAGTGTGAAACGACTGTTGGTATGGTTCAACGCGCCAAGGAGCGTAATTCAAAACAGAAATTTCCAAAACGCAGTCAAAATCTGGCGGATTATGTGAAAACTCAGGCTTGGAAGCTGTACGACGATGTTTTGAGCAAAAATTGTATGTGCATATTCATGGATGATGAAACGTATGTCAAATTGGACTACAAGGTACTTCCAGGGGCACAGATTTTCACTGTTAAGCATGGCACGGATGTTACGAATTAGGAGAAATCGATTTTTTTGCGAAAAAAATGGGAAAATGTGTTGGTTAGGCAAGCAATTTGTCAATGTGGCATGAAATCGTCACCTGTCTTCACCGTCCCAGGTATGAACGTCGAAATATACCGGAAGGAATGTCTCCAGAAACATATTCTGCCACTCATTTGAAAGCACAAAGGTCCTACATTACTTTGGCCGGATTTGGCATCCTGCCACTATGCGCGTGACACCTTTGACAGGTATGAAGTAAACAATTTTCAATTTGTGGAAAAAGGCAATGAGTCCTCTAAATTGCCCGTAAATAAGGCCCATTGAGAAATAGTTAACTTTGATGAAAGGGAAACTACGAAAAAAGGATAGAGGAGCAGAGGACGTCACAAAATTCAAGAAAAACTGGGTCAACGTATGCAAAACCATCGTCGGAACGGTTGTCCAAAGCCTTATGAAGCACGCCAAGAAGAAAGTGCGAGAGGTGGCAAGATCCACGGAAAATTAAATACACCTCTCCCTCTTTTTACGTCCATGCTTGGCTAAGCGACAAAAAAATCTACCGCTAAGACAATGAGTAAACTCAACAGTTTTATATTTTTTAAAACATCTTCGTGATTAGGAGAGGTGTACAAAAATATAAAAATGGGTATTTTGATCATTATTTTGTCGGTAGAAATTTTTTTCGCTAAGCCAATAGTGGACGTAAAATAAGGTTTAGGTGTATACAATCATGTCATGGGCTTTTCTGATGGTCAATGAACAATGTAATTGAATTTAATTTACAAAATAAATAAAACATTTTGAAATACATTTTAAGGTGTACTCATAATCAACGATACAGTCCTTATGATTCATCAATATTTCAGTTCAACAAACCGATAAAGGGTACAATGATACATATTGCCCATTTTACTGGCATTTTACCAGGTTAGCTGGTATGTCTGAAACATACTGGAAAAACTTGTAATTAGAAGGCACGAAATGTTGCTAATTGGCAAATTGAGAGGTTCGTCCGACCGTGCCGAGCTCTCGAGTGGGTGGGTAGTGGGTAGAGCAAAGATTTGGGATAAAGGGTGGAGAAGCGGATTTTGGAGGAGGGTATAGTAGCCGCTACGGAAAACATTAGGATGGAGAGTAGGGTAGAGGATACGGTGAAGAATTAGGGTAGAAGACAAAGTAATGGGTCGAAGAGGGGATAGAGGTCAAGATTGAGGTAGACGGTAGGGTATAGGGTTAGAGTGAAGGATAGGATAGAGGGTAGGCTAGAGGGTTAGGATGGTTGAGGTTAGGGTAGACAGAAGTGTAGAGGGCTAGGTTGATGGGTAAGGTAGAGGGTCGGTGAGAGGGAAGGGTAGATAATAGGGTAGAGATTAGAGTAGAGCGTTAGAGTGAAGTGTAGAATGGAGGGTAGGGTAGGGGCTACAGTAGAGGTTGGGTTGATGGTAGGGTAGACGGTAGGATGGAGGATAGTAGAGGGTAGGAGGTGAAAGATAAATGAGATGAAAGGGTGGATAGCGGGTAGGATAAAGATTCAGGATAGCCGGTAGATTAGAGTAGAGGTTAGGGTAGTGGATCAGTTGGTCGGCTGCAGAGGCACGTAGGGTAGTGGGTAGTTTAAGTATATTCTTTTTTGAACTCATGTAAGAACTCCTCTTGGGATCCCTTCAGGAGTTTTTGCAGGAATTGCTTTATAAAATCCTGATATCATTCTTTTGACTTTTCCAGATTCCTTCCGGGATTTCGTAAAGGATCGCTTCAGAGATTTTTGCTCTTGTTCCTTAAGCGATTCCTGATGAAATGAAATATGAAAGAATATAGATTTAAGCCGAGATTTGCTCAGACAGGAGTGGTTGCCGGAGTTTCTAAAGGAATTCCCTCAAAAAATCCTACCGAGTTATCTTAGGAATTTCTTCAATAATTTCTCAGACGAGATTTTTTCAATGGTTCTTTTAGGGATTTAGCATTCAGCCGGGATTCCTCTAAGGATTTCATCTGGTATACTCTACGGGATTCCATCAGGAATTACTTCTGGGATTTCTACCAGGATTACTTTAGAAAATCATGTGGTGACATACCTTCAGGCTTTCCTGCTGGTATTACTTCACGGATTCCTCCTGGCATTCTTACAAAGACATCTGCCAAGAGGTATTCAGAGAATCCTTGTGGAATTCTACAAGGTGCCGGGATTTGTGTGACACTAGAAATGGATCACCCAGTGGCTGGTATTCCTGGCTTTAGGACAGAAGGTCGAAGGACAAATGGTAGAAGGCAAAAAGGTCGAAGGACAAAAGGTCGAATGGGACAAAAGGTCGAAGGACAAAAGGTCGAATGGACAAAAGGTCGAATGGACAAAAGGTCGAATGGGACAAAAGGTCGAATGGGATAAAAGGTCGAATGGACAAAAGGTCGAATGATCAATAGTTTTAGTAGACCAAGTTACCAGCTGGTTTGTCTCACTTATAAGGCAAACCTATTTGATAAGTTTCTGTTGTCGCTCATTGAGAGAAACATTATAGTGCTGTTATAGAAATCATATGCATTTCTATAAGAAATTTTTACCTTCTTATATTTCAATGTAGTATTTAATGGCAATTTTGTTGGATTATTTTATCAGTAATTATTCCTTCTTAAATTAAGTCTCTTAACTGTTGTTACTGAAATAATTATTTTTCAATCATAAATTTTGCCTTATTTTATCCAATAGCTGTTCTATTCAATTATACTACAGACATTTTCACTGATTACTTGTGCTTAGTGATCATCCCCTCTTGGATTGATAGGTAGTTCCTACGAATTATACTGTATCATTAAATAATTTTGGGTTGTTTGCTCATATAATACCCACACATTTGTCCTTCTCTAATTCATAGACTGATGGGCTTCATTAAATCGCTGTAATAAAAGGAGCTTCAAATGACATTATTTCAATCTATGATTTATCCTTCTTCTACCCATAGGCTGTTCTTTCAAGGAATTTTGTTTTCCACATTTAGCTTTAGTGAACAACATTACTTTCTAGAATTTATAGGCATCGTTTTCGAATCGTTATGCGGTTATAAATTGCTGCATATAAGCTATTGCAAGTTTCAGTAGACAGTTTCCTATTTTTCAAAAATAATCTTTCGAAGTTGTTTAATAATGTTGGTATCACTGGTTCTACCTTTTTATCGAATTCATTCGCCGTTTTTCTGTCACATTCTGATCACTTTTTCATGTCTTCCTGTTCGTCTTTAGTCTATTTAACCTTTTGCTTTATTGTCCATTCGACCTTTTGTCCATTCGACCTTTTGTCCCATTCGACCTTTTGTCCTATTCGACCCTTTGACCATTCGACCTTTTGTCCTTCGACCTTTTATCATAGATTCTCGCCGTCATGCTTCAGCCAGGATTGTGCTCAGGACACTCATCCCAGAATTCCTATAGGGAATCTTCTCGGGAATCCTTCCGAGATTTCCGTCGGGTTTGCTTTAGAAAATCTCTTATGTGGAAAATTTGGAAATTTTATACAAAGCGTAATACTGTTACAGACCCATTCCTTCCTTTTAACAGCGTTACACAGTTCATGAAGAATATCTAGGTGATTTTGACATAGAAAAAAAAACAGTATTGGAACAGAACATGAGTTAGAGTTAATGAGTGTGGGAGAGTATGTGAGAGTAAAAAAGAGATACAAAAAATAGGCTTTTTCATACACAAAGATATCTCTAGTAACAATGATGTCATCTGACAGCCATTTTCTTATTCTTCTTGATTAGTTATCCTCTCTTTCACTCATTATAAATGCATCGTATTTATATAGATAAGAATACAACGAAAGTATAAAAGTTGGGCTGAAATGCACCCTAAAAAAATATTAGACGTGGAGGACCTACACCATGGACTTCCATTTTTTTCGTGATATCAAATCAAATGTTTATAAAAATTTAAATTGTAAAACAGCTTGGGCTTTAACGGGATAAAGGATTCATTTCAAGATTTATTCAGGGATTCTTTCTAGGACTCATCCTGGGATTCCTTTAGATATTTATTTTTTCGGGATTCCATCCTTCATTGATGTCTGTTGTGATTCCTCTAGGATCTTTTCAGAAATTCCTTCTGAAATCTCTTCTGGGTTTCTTTCATTCATTTCTTTCGGGATTTCTTTAGGAATTTTGCCTGTATTTTTATCAAGGACTCCTCTCTGGATTCTAAAGGAGATGGCTTTCAGAATTTCTTAATTAGTTTCTCCCGATATACTGTTAAGGCTTCCTTCCGACATTTTTCCCGAAATTCCATCAGTGATTTTTCCCAGGTTTCTTTTAAGAAAATCCTTACGGGATTCTTTCAGAAATTCTTTTCGGGATTCATTCATTGAACTTTTTTTGGAATTTCTTCAGGGAAAACTCTTGGGATTCCTTCCAGGATTCTTTGACAGATTAGACCTTGGATTGTATCACAAATTTCTACAAGATTCTTCCTTGGTTTCCTCCTGGGATTCCTTGCGGGATTTCTTCGGGGCTTCTTCGGGGATTTCTTCGGGATTCCTTCCACGATTTCTCCATTGACTTTTTTGTAGTTTCCTTAAGAGATTCGTAATTCACGGATTATTTCAACTCTCCATTCCATGAATCCTTCATTGATTTCTTACGGCTTTCTTTCAGGTATTCCTCTCGAGGTGTATTTAAATACACACTTAAAAAATTAGGAATTAACACGTGACGTAAACCATCAACGTACGTAAACATTTCATGACTGAATGGCAAATTTGACTGAATTTTATATCCATCATGTAAGTTCGAGTTGGTTGCACAAGATGTCAACTTCCTCTCCTCCTCTCCTCTCCTCTTCTTGGCGTAACGTCCTCACTGGGACAAAGCCTGCTTCTCAGCTTAGTGTTCTATGAGCACTTCCACAGTTTTTAACTGAGAGCTTCCTCTGCCAATGACCATTTTGCATGTGTATATCGTGTGGCAGACACGAAGATACTCTATGCCCAAGGAATTCAAGGAAATTTCCATTACGAAAAGATCCTGGACTGACCGGGAATCGAACCCGTCACCCTCAGCATGGTCATGCTGAATACCCGTGCGCTTACCGCCTCGGCTATATGGGCCCTTCATTATTTTACTTACATATGCCTTATCTCTCGCTTCGGCTCTAGCGATTGCTAGTTCGACTTTCATTAGTGAAAGAAGACGTAAATTTGTGTAAAACGGGCCGCTCCTTTAATGTGCATCCAAGTGAACTTAAATTTACATAATTTTTTCTAAGAGTGTATTGCTTTCTGAATTCCTCTTGAATCCTTTCAAAAGGAATTCAGAAACTCTTGCCGCGATTCCTTCATTGGTACTGAAATTGCACGATTCCTTTAGGAATTTATGCCGGTCCTTTGAGATTCTTTTAATAATTCCTTCATTGATACTGGGAAAACTTGTAATAAGGCACGAAATGTTGCTAATTGACAATTTGACAGATGAAATTTGTGAAGAAAAAATCGCGTTCTGGTGGGATTTGAACCCACTACTCCGTATTCGCTAGACCGGTGCTTTAACCAACTAAGCCACGGAAAAAGTGATGATTCTGCGTAATAGAAAGCCCACCAATCATTGTTAGTGGTTCACCGGTGGTGTGATGAGTACAAGTGAATATTGAACACTGCTTGCAAATCATTAACACTTTATGTGACAATTTAAATGTAACATTTTTCCCACTGTGCATTTGCCGTTTAGAAAAAAGGTCGCTGGTTGAAGTAAGTGTAATGTTCGAAACAGAATGGAGCCTCATGTGATTGAGTTTCATGGAAACCAGCGACAAGAATATATCGTTCAGGTATGGTCTCCTAAGCCACACTGTCCGGTGAAATGAGTAAACAATGAGGAGTTTCCAGCCGGAGATAACGCTGGCGTCGTCATAATGAGAGCGTAATGAGATACCATTCGAGGTAGGGAAAGAACGATTTGCAGCACAAGTGACTCCAACGAAAATGTTGTTTCAATTTAATGGAATAAGAGCAAATAGAACGTGCTTTGGAATATTGAAGCTCTTATTCGTGCATTTGAGAACAGTTCTGCAGTGTGCAAGATAGCGTGAGTCCTAATGCCCCAGAGACACAATAATCAAGGTTCTCCCATTCCCCAACGAAACTCCCGTCAAGATTTGGAACATTCTCATCAGAAATTAAATTCGAATTTAATTAAATTCTTCGCACGCGTCTGCTTTATAAGCGCCAAGCTTCCCCGTCAAATATCCACCTCAACACTGGAATCGATATGCACCATCCGAAATGGTTTTCGATTTTCATCTGTGGGGTGCACCTTCACACACAGAACCAAATTTGCCAGGTGGCTACCTCTCCTTCCCCCCGGCAGTAGTAAAAGTGCTTTTTCCCTCGTCCGCACAGTCATTGCAACGCGGAAGTAGCTATCTTCACATCACCTGAAAACGATCCAAGGCAATATTAGAATTAGTGCAGGGAAGCGAATATTTCAAATTTGGTACCAAGTTTTCCTGCGTCTTTGCCGCGCACACGGCAGGGTGTGACAAAAATTTAATTTAATTAAAAAGTTTTGCTGAACAGAAAACCCATGCCAACGCCGGGGGGAGCTCTTAATGTAGTTGGTGCTGGTGCCACTTGGTGGTTGGCACCGCGTGGCGCACATTGTTCTTCGAGTGACTGAAGAAGGAGCACTTTTCGGCGCCAAGTTGCATAACATTTTCTGCGGGTGATGGTATTCTTTTTAGGTGAGAAGAAAAATGGAGTTTGATTTCTTGTTCAGTGACATCGTTTGTTCTACCGGAAAAGGCAGAACGGCGTTGACAAGTTATTGGAAAGAGGAATTCCAGCGGCAAGTGTTAATTGAATAAAGTTTGAGCGAAAAGTAGTCTACTTTAGAAGAAAAGCTGTCACTTCTGATAAGATTCTGATTTTAATGATGTGATAGACTTGGAATTCGATTTGTTCCAACAAATTAATGTTCATTTCACTGCGTTTTACTAATACATTTGATTTCTAGTGAGGGTCTCCAGTTAGCCTGATGATTCCTCCAGAACTTTCTAAGGGAATTTCTCCCGGAAATTATTTGAAGTATCCTTATGGATTTCAGGTCTCCAGTTAGCCTAGTGGGTAAGGCCAATCCGGAGACGGCGGGTTCGATTCCCGTTCCGGTCGGGAAAATTTTCTCGACTCCCTGGGCATAGTGTATCATTGTGTTTGCCTCACAATATACTAATTCATGCAATGGCTGGCAAAGAAAGCCTTCCAATTAATAACTGTGGAAGTGCTCAAAGAACACTAAGGTGACAGCCAGACGAAGCCAGACGAAGAGACGAAGAAGAAGGAGAAGAAAATTTCTAGTGAACAACATAGCTTGTTGAGGCTCTGCGTTGCCTTAAAAATATCTGATCCATGAAAGTAGCACATGGTTAAACAAAATGTCACATGAGCCTCATAATATTGCGTAATACACTTTACATGGAATTCCCATCAAAAAGTCGTGACAAAAAAATCCCTTATCTAGGTACAATCTACTCACTATAACGCCTTCGTGCATCTCGTTTAGTAAACTTGTTTTACTTGCCTTCAACTATCATCTGACCGCAGATGTGTGTACATCGTACATCAACTCCCTTCACAGTGGCACTCGCACAATCTCATCTCAATTTGCATAAAACAAGAAATCTATTTCCCTCAATGCCCATCAGACTCTAAGCGGTAATATTTCATTCGTCAGCTCACGCCGTTTCCGCCATACACGCAAGGATTCGATTGAAAGCTCCTGGTTGCTTCCGCATCAGTAGGGATAGTTCCCGGGATGTCGATGAGAAATGGCACCATACAGCGATTTCTTTTTTCCTCCTGGATGCACCGTAATCCACCGGAGCATTTGCCATTATGGAAAAGTAGTTCCTACCAACTGATACCTTGTTATAACCTTTCTTTGAAGTGGAAACAATAACTTTCCGAATGGCTTCGACAGCATCAGCTCCAAGCTCCAAGGGCTAGTGGTGGTTTGAAGTTCCAACGTGCTGCTCACAGGTGCAGCCAGCCAAGTACATGGACTTACCTGGGGACCGCAAGACGCTCGATGGGTTTCTCTGCATCATCCCTCAATTTGTTCGTTACGTGGATCGATCACGTCTCTTTATTCCGCCGATTCAATTCATCTTATCCCTTTCTCCAATATACATCTTTTGCTACATGCACACAAAGATGAAATCCCCAGGATGCGTCCCAAGCGCATATCTGCTCTATTATAATGTCGAGATTGGGATTGGCTGGGGGAGTCCTTGTACGAGAAAAACTGAATCAGATGGCAGTGGCGTAGCTTGGGTATTTCAACATCGGTGAAGTTTATTGCAAAGAAAGGCATCATACTTTCGTCAACCAGAGGCTGCACAGATTGAGCGAAAACTAACGTTAAGCAACGGGGTATTTTATTTTATTATCGTAGAAATTGGGTCAAAGGATTTCAGATTTTCATGAAACTTTTTCCCCGAAAACTCAGGTGGAAATTTTTTGTTTTCCCCTGACACTACTAATTTTGAAAAATCATAACCCAAGATCGAAGCATCGTAGAAATATTTTTTTTTAATTTTCTCAGAAATCCAAAACAAAAATATGAACTGGAAAAAGTTTTCCACAAAATTTTCCACAGTTAAGAAAATTAGTAAAGAAAAGCCGGGAAAGCTTATTCCATAAGCTTGAATAACTGGAATTTTTGGAATTTACTTATTTTTTCGTTTTTAAGTTATGGCCAAATTTGTTTAAAAATGTCCAAATGTGTCATATAAGCCATTTCTTTAAAAAACCATAACGCATGAACGAAGCGTCGTAGAAACAAAGTTATTTTAATAAAAATAAAATCAAATTTTCTCAGGAATCCAAAAAAAAATGAAGTGGAAAAAGTTTTCCACAAAATATTTCACCGTTGGTCAGTTATGTGAAAATTACCATGTAAGCCTATATTATATGGTCATTTTTCATAAAATTAGCCATAACTCAGGAACGAAAATTAAGTGCATTCCAAAAATTTCAGCGATCAAAGCTTGTGAAATATTTTTTTGAAAATTTTCCACGAGTTCGGACATACAGGGGGTGGCCAAAATGTTTGGGATAGGCAATTTTTTTTCTCTCACAAAAAAGTTCAACATGCTATAACTTTTCATAGAGTGCATCAAAAAATCTCAAATTTTTACTGTATGTTAACCTAGGGGCTGTCCATAAATCACGTGGTCATGAGGGGGGGGGGTGTTCGGCCAATGACCATTTTGTATGGACGAAAAAAAAATTGTATGGGCTAATGACCACGCGGGGGGGATTGAGAAGTCCCAAAAAAATGACCACGTGGTTTATGGACAGCCCCCTATTATATGTGCATCTTTGGTACAAATTTGGACTCGATTGATTGATGTTTCGTAAAGTTAGAACCGTTCGGGTAAAACACTATTTTTTAGACAACTCATTTTTGAGCTGTCATATCTCGGAAACCAGTGAACCGAATTGAATGAAATTTTGAACGTACACTAACAATATACAAACACTTTACAAACTTTTAAAACATAGATACTTTTTGAACGTTGAAAAACGTTATTATACATAGATTGACACTTTTTGGATTTTTCTCGAAAAAATGTATTTTTTTACATCAATGTCAATAAATTTTAGTGTTGATATCCAAAGATTTTCCACTTCTGTTCTCAAGTTATCTCTAATCAGATTTATTGGAGCCTATTTAGATTGAAGGAAGAACACATTTAGTAATTTTTGTGGTATTGTAAATTTGACTTATTTTCCTATATATGGGTAAAAATTTCAACCCGGTGTAACTTAATTCGCCGTGAGAAAATATAACATTTTATAACGTCGTATTAAGTATCAATATATTGTTGATGAACGTTAAAAAATTCATTCAATTCGGTTCACTGGTTTCCAAGATATGACAGTTTAAAAATTAGTTGTCTCAATAATAGTGTTTCACTCTAACGGTTTTTATTTCGCGAAAAACTATTCAATCGAGCCCAAATTTGTACCAAAGATGCACATTAAATAGGTTGACAAACAGTCAAAATTTGAGATTTTTTGATGCACTCTATGAAAAGTTACAGCATGTTGAATTTTTTTGTTGGAGTAAAAAAGTTGCCTATCTCAAACATTTTGGCCATCCCCTGTAGTTTTTCCGGATTTTCTTTATGAATTTTCTCAACGGTGACGAATTTTATGGAAAACTTCTTCCATTTCATTTTTTTTTGGATTCCTGAGAAAATTTGCTTTCGTTTTTATTAATAAACTTGCTTCGTTCTTGAGTTATGATTTTTCAAATAAAAGGCTTTTATGGCACATCTGGATATTTTTCAACAAAATTGACCATAACTCAAAAACGAAAAACAAAGTGCATTCCAAAAATTTCAGCGATTAAAGCTATAAAATAACCCTCTCAAAAATATTGTTTCGAAATTTTTCCACGAGTTCGGGCATAGTTTTTCTGGCTTTTCTTTACGAACTTTCTCAACTGTTGAAAATTTTGTGGAAAACTTTTTCCAGTTCATATTTTTTTTTGTTTCTGAGAAAATGCTTTCATTTTCTAAAAAAAAAACTTTGTTTCTACGATGCTTTGTTCTTGAGTTATGATTTTTCAAAGTAATTACTTAAGTAGTGCCAGGGGAAAACAAAAAATTTCCACCTGAGTTTTCCGGGAAAATAGGCGACCCTAAATTTTCCTCAATTTTTTTTTTGTTCATATATCCATGAGCCCTGCCTGTGGAAAAAGTGAAAATCTGAGACCCTTCGGCCCAAATCCGTACGGTAATAAAAAAAAACCTACTATCTATTGCCTTTCTTTCCATGTATGTATGATGTATGAGTTGTTTATTGCCATCGTTAGAACCAGAAACGGGTTGAAAAATCATAATCCTAGTGTATTTCACACACGCTCTGTGTGAAATATACTAGGATTAGGATTTTTCAACCCGTTTCTGGTTCTAACGATGACATGATTAACTTGATTTTTAGGATGATTAATTATTATGATTAATGATTAAAATTACTTTTTTCTGTGATTAGTGATTATGATTAATTAAAAATAACTAATTGATTGAAAATCATGATAAGTTATGAATAATCAATCACAAAAAACTGTAAATGATTAATGGAAAATTAAATCTGGGTTATTTCAAATATATTTGAAATTTCAAATACATAGTTTCCTGTTCCCAAGTAGAGCGCTCAAGTAGAATTCCTCTTTTTTCCGCAAATATTTTTGACAACTGAATTATTACTTTTCCTTATCGAATTATATACAGAAGAATGGACTATTTTCGGAAAATAAAAGTGACAGCTCAATTTGAATTGCATGGGATATATTTCCGATGTTACACTTTGCTTGCCGCCTGCGAACTGCTCAAATAATTTTAAAGTGGAATCATTACATACTGCACAGACAACCAGAAATCGCATAAGGATGTATGCTGTACATCGTATAAAGTACTATTTTAACTCACTATCGCATATATATATATATATATATATATATATATATATATATATATATATATATATATATATATATATATATATATATATATATATATATATATATATATATATACGGCTGAATGACAATTTTCATCGCATATGATGTTAGTTTTGAACTTATTGCGATGTATCTGGTAAAATCATGTGCATATTAACTTTTATAATGTATAACTACATCGTAGTAGACGATATTCTAATGTTTTATTGCGACCTGATAATTTATAATGGGTGGTGCTAGCAAGATAGAGATAGTGATAACTGTGCGGGAAATCACGAGCTCTAGATAGCGCACGGAAACAAAGTGCATTCCAACACTGAGGTAAGTTAGAAGGTCATGAAATTTAATCAGTGAGATTCATAAGTAGTGTTTGGTGTTCAGTGTGAAGTGTGGCTCGAAAATCCAAAGGTTCTTAGTTCGATACTGAGGTGACAAAAATTGTTTTTTTTTCGAATATCATTAAGTCACATAAGATGATATATTACGTCGCAATAGTGGGCACTTTTACTGTATCTTATGTGATGTAACTTTACCGCATAAAAATACGTTTAACTTGAACATAAACTTCATTATACGTGTAAATTGGTTGTCTGGGTTAACCATTACTTGTTCTATATTTTTGTTCAGAACGTGCAAAGTGGAGACTAGCCTTAGAAATGTAATTCTGAAGTGGCTGGGGTGCATAAATTGAAACGGGCATAAAAAAGAGCTTATTTGTGCATAACTTAAGTCAGGCCTTTAATAAGCGAATGTAGTTCGCCAGAACAGATCTTGCTCTTGGAAATTTGAGATGGAGCCAAGCGGATTTCCAGGAAGTTCCAAGGGTCTTCAGGGGTGCTTCATTGGGTTGTTTAAGGCGATTTCAGGAGCACTTTAAGGGCTAGTATGGGCATTTCAATGGTATAAAGAGCATATCAGTGAGTTTCAGAGGCGTTCAAAGGGGTTTAAGGGCTTATTCAAATTGATTATGATTATTTCAATGGCGTTTCTATGGGATTAGGGAGGTTTCAAGGACGTATCGAAGCATTACAGATTATATCAGGGGAGTTTCAGGAACATTTTGGGGTTTCAGGGGCATTTGAAACGGAACTCAGGGAATTCAAGGGCGTTTCAATGAGCTTATGTAAGTTACAAAAGTGTTTCAAGACATTTCCGGGGCGTTTTAAGGGGTTTCGTTAGGAAGTCTCTGAAAATCCTCTGAAATTTTATGAAACGCCTTTCAAATCCGCCTGAAACCCCCACGGGCCCCACGTAATTCACCTGAGATCGCCCGGAAGCACCGAAAACGCCTACGTAACGACTCTAAAAATCGTCAAAAAAGCCCCCTCGGACTCCATCAGAGACCCCCCGAAGCACCTAAACGCCCATGAGCTCCATGTAACGCACCTGAGACCTGTATCGAAAACACCTCCGTAACGCCTCCAAAACTAAAAAATAATCTGGAATGCGCTGAAAACCCCGTCAGCCTCATGTAACCTCCTGAGACCTCCTAGAATCCCTGAAGCCCCCTGAAGGGACCCTAAAACCGCTTTAAACGCTCCTGAGATCTCCTGGTACCCCACTGAAACCCCTATCAAGCCCCAGCAATCAACCTTTGTATGTCCCTATGAACGCCCCCTAGCCGCCTTTGCCATAGTTACCGTCATTATTACATTTTTTTATTCACAATATTGCAGGGCATAAAAAAGATGCATAAACTAAAATTGCATAGAAATAACCTGCAAAAAGAGGTTGTAGTATTTAGAACCGCATTGAAACTAATTCAAATTGGATGATATATATTATACAATGAGTCATTTTTATGGTGAAGGATTTATGATTGATTAAGAAAATTTGTTATGATTATGATTACTGATTTAATGATTAAATTTATGATTCTGATTTCATAGCGTATTATTTCTTTTGTCTCAAGAGCAAACTTATGTGTTTGTGGCATATTTTGGACCACTTAACTCGAATCCTAACTCGGATTCGCTCCAGCACGTCACAATTTTGAGCAATACCTCAATTTATAGGGAAAAATATGCGACCGTGGGATTTTTTTATTGCAACTCATTAATCATGGAAACACTTTTTTTTAAGAAATCAAACGGTAAATTGGACAATTAATATCATGCAAAATATTTCGATTTATGAAATCAAATTTGATAGCTTTAAGCTTTTTATGAGTTCTTGAGTGTTTCTAAAAATTTTAATGTTCTTAGGGATGCTGGGCCCCGCCTCGGCTACGCCAATGCCGCATGGCTTAGAGGTTGCTGTTGATGCGGGGAGGACGTAGGTACTGCATCCATAATCCGTCTTTGGTTGGCAACGGAATTTGTGGATGAAAGTCGTAGATGAAGCTACTGCACATCCGGTTCCTTCCAACATCGTGCAGAACATGAACCGTGAACGCTACCGCCGGGAAAAGAGTTGTGGCAAAGCAGAAAAGTCCCGGGGAAGAAGTCCTTTTATCGCTTGCACGCTGGAAAAAAAAATGCAACCTGGCAGGTACAATCCCACACTTGTGCGGTCTCACTCGCTATTGGGAAGCATGTGGACCTCCCTCCAATCAGGGAATTCGTGTAACTAATGGATTCTGCTGAGCGCTGTTTCAATTAGCAGTTCTACATCGGACCCCTTCAGTCAGCCGCTGGATGCTGCGAAGGGAAGCTCGATTCCAGTCATTAGTTATACCCGGTTGCCTCGTTTCCTGCAAGTTACTGGTTTAGTTCTGCAGCTTTACCTTAGATGTGGGCTCCCACTTTGGAATAGGTCGCAATCAACTGCACAACTTTTGAAGAAGCATCGACCACAAACATTCCTGTTCCCAGAAATGTCAATTCGATTGAACATATCTCATCCTATACCCTACCATATTCCATACTCACACGTTCTTATGGAAGCAACATGAGACAGCTGCATACATTTTGGCGATCCCTTCCTATGCGGTGGTAACGCCGCTCACCGTATAACAACATAAGCATGAACTTCTTTACGGGTTCATTTCTTGCGTTAGCAGCTGAGGGAGAAACATCGCTGCACACGGATGTGTATTGTGTAGCAGAACGAGGCGAGGGGACTATATGCATTTAATCCATGACTGAAAACTGCTGATCCGTAACGATGCGCTGCCAATGGAGATGCAGTTTTTATCTTTTGTCTATCTCCTACTTGGAAATCCGTTGTCGTGCACTTAAATTGGTCTCATTTGGGAGTAACCGGAATTGGTTAATCTGGCTCGTTAGCGTGAAATCTGGTGCATATGCTAATTTGTATGCTGTTCGCTTGACTGCTAATCAATGACGGATGCTGCGTGAAGGGGAGTTATGGTAACATAAATGAGTTTTCTCGGTGGATTTGAAGCGGACTTTTTTTTTTTCATATGCATCTAGCTGTGTCCGAGGGTTAATTCGATATTGAGACACATCTCTAGTTCCCTTCATTCATATAAATTCATTAATCTTAGATGAAGAAAAGTTTACACCGCTTTTTTACGTTAGCAGAGTTCACAGGAGGGCTGCAAAACGGTGAGTCGATAAGGAGAGCATCCAATATAGCTCTGGTCCTCACAAGTTCCTACCTCATGCTTCCACGGGTCAAGCGATGACAAAGACCGCCAGCTAAGAGTTGTGTGCTTAGCTGGTAGTGCAGCCTGGGCACTGTTGTCCTTCTGACTTCAGCTAGATTGAGGAGGTACGATCCGAGTGTCTGTTCACCAAGGAGGTGCGGCTCAAACAGCGTCTGTTCTGGTATCCAGCGGCTGAGTAAGAAACGCTGCACCACGCCCAGCTAGATCCAAGGTGGTAGTCCCATCAGCGTGGTCGTCCCAGTGTTGGTTGGGACGTTAAACAGAACTGGCACGATGGCGAGACAGGAGTGTTGGCGTAGGCCCAATAAGCCACCCGTAAAAATCCCCATTGCGAATAACATAGGAGAAAATACGACTCGATACAATCGGCAAAGACCCACGCGACGAAATAAGGACTACGATTGGAAACTTGGAACATGGAATTGCAAGTCACTAGGTTTCGGAGGATGTGACAGGATAATTTACGACGAACTACATCCCCGCAACTTCGACATCGTGGCGTTGCAGGAGCTTAGTTGGACTGCACAGAAAGTGTGGAAAAGCGGGCATCGAGCGGCTACCTTCTACCAAAGCTGTGGCACCACCAATGAACTGGGAACAGGATTTATAGTGTTGGGCAAGATGCGACAACGTGTGATCGGGTGGCAGCCGATCAACGCAAGGATGTGCATGTTGAGAGTTAAGGGCCGTTTCTTCAACTACAGCATCATCAACGTCCACTGCCCACACGAAGGGAGACCCGATGACGAGAAAGAAGCATTCTACGCGCAGTTAGAGCAAACATACGATGGTTGCTCGCCGCGTGACGTGAAAATCGTTGTCGGCGACATGAACGCGCAGGTAGGAAGGGAGGAAATGTACAGACCGGTAATCGGGCGAAACAGCCTACACGCCGTATCGAATGATAACGGCCAGCGATGCGTAAACTTTGCAGCCGCCCGTGGTATGGTAGTCCGAAGCACCTTCTTCCCCCGCAAAGATATCCACAAAGCCACCTGGAGATCACCTGACCAACAAACAGAAAACCAAATCGACCACGTTCTAATCGACGGTAAATTCTTATCGGATATAACCAACGTCCGCACATACCGCAGTGCGAATATAGATTCGGATCACTACTTAGTCGCTGTATGCATGCGCTCAAAACTTTCGACAGTTATCACCACGCGTCGAAGTCGAACGCCGCGGCTCAACATCGAGCAACTTCGTAACGTAGAAGTGGCTCAAGACTACGCGCAGCAGTTAGCAGTGGCCCTACCAACGGAAGAGCAGCTTGGCGCAGCTACACTTGAAGATGGCTGGAGGGACATCCGATCCGCCATAGGTAGTACCTCGGCTACAGCACTAGGTTTCGCGACTCCGAATCACAGAAACGACTGGTACGACGGCGAATGTGAACAGTTGAAAAACGAGAAGAATGCAGCATGGGCGAGAATGCTGCAACACCGTACGAGAGCGAATGAGGTACGTTACAAACAGGCGCGGAACAGGCAGAACTCAGTCTTCCGGATGAAGAAGCGCCAGCAGGAAGAACGAGATCGCGAAGCGATGGAAGAGCTGTACCGCGCTAAGGACACACGAAAGTTCTACGAGAAGCTGAACCGCTCGCGCAGAGGCTTTGTGCCACAAGCCGACATGTGCCGAGATAATCACGGGAATATTCTCACGAGCGAGCGTGAGGTGGTCGAGAGGTGGCGGCAGCATTACGATGAGCACCTCAATGGCGACGTTGCAAGTACCGAAGGTGGCGTGGTAACAGATCTAGGAGTATGTGCACAGGACGAAAGAGATTGAGGAGGAGGTTGGCCGGTTGAAAAACAACAAAGCCGCTGGAGCAGATCAACTACCAAGCGAGCTTCTAAAATACGGTGGAGAAGCACTGGTGAGAGCACTACACTGGGTCATTACCAAGATTTGGGAGGAGGAAGTATTACCGGAGGAATGGATGGAAGGTATCGTGTGTCCCATCTACAAAAAGGGCGACAAGTTGGATTGCGGGAACTACCGCGCGATCACACTACTGAGCGCTGCCTACAAGATACTCTCTCAAATTTTATGCCGCCTTCTATCACCGATTGCAAGAGAGTTCGTGGGGCAATATCAGGCTGGATTTATGGATGAACGCGCTACAACGGAGCAGATGTTCGCCATCCGCCAGGTGTTGCAGAAATGCCGCGAATACAACGTGCCCACACATCACTTGTTCATCGATTTCAAATCGGCGTATGATACAATCGATCGAGAACAGCTATGGCAGATTATGCACGAATACGGATTCCCGGATAAACTGATACGGTTGATCAAGGCGACGATGGATCGAGTGATGTGCGTAGTTCGAGTATCAGGGACACTCTCGAGTCCCTTCGAAACTCGCAGAGGGTTACGGCAAGGTGATGGTCTTTCGTGCTTGCTGTTCAACATTGCTTTGGAGGGTGTAATAAGAAGAGCGGGGATAAACACGAGTGGGACGATTTTCACGAAGTCCGTTCAGCTGCTTGGTTTCGCCGATGATATTGATATTATTGCTCGTAAATTTGAGACGATGGCGGAAACGTACATCCGATTAAAGAGTGAAGCCAGGCGATTCGGATTAGTCATCAATGTGTCGAAAACAAAGTACATGATGGCAAAGGGCTCCAGGGAGGAATCACCGCGCCCGCCACCCCGAATTCATATCGACGGTGATGAAATCGAGGCGGTTGAAGAATTCGTGTACTTGGGCTCACTGGTGACCGCCGACAACGACACCAGCAGAGAAATTCAGAGGCGCATTGTGGCAGGAAATCGTGCTTACTTTGGACTACGCAGAACTCTACGATCGAACAAAGTTCGCCGTAACACGAAGTTAACCATCTACAAAACGCTGATTAGACCGGTCGTCCTCTATGGGCACGAAACATGGACCCTACGTGCAGAGGACCAACGCGCCCTTGGAGTTTTCGAACGGAAGGTGTTGCGTACCATCTACGGCGGAGTGCAGATGGAAGACGGGACTTGGAGAAGGCGAATGAACCACGAGCTGCATCGGCTGCTGAGAGAACCAACCATCGTCCATACCGCGAAAATCGGAAGGCTACGGTGGGCGGGTCACGTCATCAGGATGTCGGATAGCAACCCGACTAAAATGGTTCTCGAGAGTCATCCGACCGGTACAAGAAGACGTGGAGCGCAGCGAGCTAGGTGGGTCGACCAAGTGGAGGACGATCTGCGGACCCTACGCAGAGTGCGGAACTGGAGACAAACAGCCATGGACCGAGTGGAATGGAGGCGGCTACTATGTACAGCAGAGGCCACCCCGGCCTTAGCCTGACCGGTAAGGTAAGTAAGAGTTCACAGGAATTGTACGGAAAACTCCTAGAATTGATGACAGAAAAGCTTCAAATCAGATACCTTTCCTCAAGCTGGTATTACTTACAAATACACCCATACCAAGCAACTGCCATCATTCACTTTCCGTTGGTGTACCATCACTTTCTCCGAAGGCTCCCCAAATTCTAGTCTGTTTACCCTTAAGCATATTTCCTGATGCGACTCAAAACCCGGAAATGGAACCACTGCAGCAGAAGTTTTCGCTCCACCACCTAGTAGAAAAGTAAGTGCTTGTCTAATAGAAGCCGGCACGCCAGCCAGAACAAATTAATACTCGTCATTTTTCATCGCTGCCTGCCTGCCTAAGTGCACTTCTGTCGCAGGCTACAAGTAAGATTGGTACATGAACTGGAGAGTGGGTGCTAGTTTTCCACCTTCCAGCTGATGGTGATGGAAAGTACAGATTTTCCACAACCGGCGCGGCGAACTTTTTGAGCACAGCCTATCATTTCGGCGGATTTTAGATGATATACGAAAGCAAAAAAAATGTCTTAGGTAAAAAAAGGTCACAGCTAATTACTATGGAAATGTACAAAAAACACGAAGAAGTAGACTTAGTTACAGGGGGGCATAAGGTCAAGAATAAATAGTAAGATGGTAGTTTAGATTCAAGCAATCTTTTTGTACAGTTGCGCTGATGGATGGAATGCTGTGTCTGGTCACATCCACCGAAAGCACAATGTGGAATGGGAAAGGTTATTTTAGAAAATGTTGATCTGTGTTGCTTTAATTTCTTAGAATAGGAAATACCGAGCGAATCACGGGAAAGCGACCTTCTCACTCTGAGCATGAGCTATGGAACGTGCTTTTTCAAGTGTCGTATTCCCGAATCGTTTCCGGCTGCTGGCAAAGTAAAACGTTGAAAGGTTACAAAGCGTAGGTGGGTGTAAGTAGGTGGGTTGTTTGAATGAAGATGGCACAGCACGAGTGAGCAATTTATTGCGCTTCATTTCCTTGTGAAAATAAATCCAAGTTTTAATTTAGTTTGCGTAGAAGACTTCACCTTCGGGCTGAGGAACAGATTTACATAGATTCGCTGATAATATTGCTGCTGATCTGATTGTTCCGCTGCAGTTATGTAGTCTTATTTACTTCGGCTGAATCAGCATTAACTCTTATTTTCATTCGTAATCTCATTGAACTTTCTTAACTGATTGTTGGTTGTTCAACATGTTTCAACTTGCTGATTTTAATAAAATTTGTTGGCATTTATTGATATCATAATGGCACGGTAAAGGCTGGGTATGCTGCGTAATTCAGATCCCATTCCACTAACCACTGCCCAGCAAAGCAATTCCTATCCCTACCTCATCGCGGTACCGGCCGGAAACTATGAGCAACCTTAGGGAAGATCGGGTAACCAACCCCGGTGGGAACTTTGGTCGTAAGCTGACAGGGAAGGGGGGGGGGGGTTTGCTTCGGCAAACCTGAGCGTCTGATCCCCATGTTAGGGGCGGCTGATCTACGTCCGATTGCCAGGGAAGGACTCTAAGCTCAACTATGCACTATAGTCCTCCGGAAAGTAGGGGGTTGGTGTCAGGCCCTACGAGCCAGCCGTAAAAAAAAAACATTGTAACGAAAAATCAGCATATTCTGTTGCTATACGAACCGAGACCAACAGCAACGACCTCAGCGAACAAGAAGGACTTGCGATTGGAAACTCGGTACGTGGAACTGCCGATCTCTCAACTTCATTGGGAGCACTCGCATACTCGCCGATCTACTGAAGGACCGCAGGTTCGGCATCGTAGCGCTGCAGGAGGTGTGTTGGACAGGATCCATGGTGCGAACGTTTAGAGGTAATCATACCATCTACCAGAGCTGCGGCAACACACGCGAGCTGGGAACAGCTTTCATCGTGATATGCAGAGGCGCGTGATCGATTGGTGGCCGATCGACGAAAGAATGTGCAGGTTGCGGATCAAGGGCCAATTCTTCAACTTCAGCATAATAAACGTGCACATCCCACGCTCCGGAAGTATTGATGATGACAAGGACGCATTTTACGCGCAGCTAGAACGCGAGTATGATCGCTGCTCAAGTCACGACGTCAAGATCATCATAGGAGATTTGAACGCTCAGGTAGGCCAGGAAGAGGAATTCAGAGCGACGGTTGGTAACTTCAACGCCCACTAGCTGACGAACGAAAACGGCCTTCGACTCATTGATTTCGCCGCCTCCAAAAATATGGCCATACGTAGCACCTTTTTCCAACACAGCCTCCCATATCGTTACACCTGGAGATCACCACAGCAGACTCTCAAATCGACCACGTTCTGATTGACGGACGGCACTTCTCCGACATCATCGCCGTCAGAACCTATCGTGGCGCCAACATCGACTCCGACCACTATCTGGTGATGGTCAAACTACGCCCAAAACTCTCCGTCATCAACAATGTATGGTACCGGCGACCGCCACGGTACAACTTAGAGCGACTGAAACAACCGGATGTCGCCTCAGCATACGCGCAGAATGTTGAGGCCGCGTTGCCAGACGAGGGCGAGCTCGACGAGGCCCCTCTAGAGGACTGCTGGAGTACAGTGAAAGCAGCCATCAACGACGCAGCCGAGAGCACCATCGGTTACGTGGAACGGAATCGACGGAACGAATGGTTCGACGAAGAGTGCAGAACGGTTTTGGAGGAGAAGAATGCAGCGAGGGCGGTAATGCTGCAGCAAGGGACTCGACAGAACGTGGAACGTTATAAACAGAAGCGGAAACAGCAGACCCACCTCTTTCGGGAGAAAAAGCGCCGCCTGGAAGAAGCGGAGTGTGAAGAAATGGAACTGCTGTGCCGTTCCCAAGAAACACGGAAGTTCTATCAGAAGCTCAACGCATCCCGCAACGGCTTCGTGCCGCGAGCCGAAATATGCAGGAATAAAGACGGAGGCCTTTTGACGGACGGACGTGAGGTGATCGAAAGGTGGAAGCAGCACTTCGATCAGCCCCTGAACGGCGTGGAGAACGTAGGCACGGGAGCCCACGGCAACGGAGGAAACGACGACACCAGTGCAGTGGAGGCCGGAAATTAACCAACTCCCACGCTGAGGGAAGTTAAGGATGCCATTCACCAGCTCAAAACCAACAAAGCAGCTGGTAAGGATGGTATCGCAGCTGAACTCATCAAGATGGGCCCAGAAAAGTTGGCCACTTGTCTGCATCGGCTGATAGTCAGGATCTGGGAAACCGAACAGCTACCGGAGGAGTGGAAGGAAGGGGTAATCTGCCCCATTCACAAGAAAGGCGACCATTTGGAATGTGAGAACTTCAGGGCGATCACTATTTTGAATGCTGCCTACAAAGTGCTATCCCAGATCATCTTCCGTCGTCTGTCACCTAAAACAAATGAGTTTGTGGGAAGTTATCAAGCCGGCTTCATCGACGGCCGGTCGACAACGGACCAGATCTTTATCGTACGGCAAATCCTCCAGAAATGCCGTGAATACCAGGTCCCAACGTCCCAAATGTTCATCGATTTCAAAGCGACATACGACAGTATCGACCGCACAGAGCTATGGAGAATCATAGACGAAAACGGCTTTCCTGGGAAGCTGACTAGACTGATTGAAGCAACGATGGACGGTGTGCAAAACTGCGCAAGGGTTTCGGGTGAACTATCTAGTTCATTCGAATCTCGCCGGGGACTGCGACAAGGTGATGGACTCTCATGCCTACTCTTCAACATCGCTGGAAGGTGTGATGCGACGATCCGGGCTCAACAGCCGGGGAACGATTTTCACAAAATCCGGACAATTTGTGTGCTTTGCGGACGACATGGACATTATTGCCAGAACATTTGGAACGGTGGCAGAGCTGTACACCCGCCTGAAACGCGAAGCAGCAAAGGTCGGACTGGTGGTAAATGCCTCAAAAACAAAGTACATGCTGGTAGGCGGAACCGAAAACGACCGGATCCGTCTGGGTAGTAATGTTACGATAGACGGGGATACTTTCGAGGTGGTGGAGGAATTCGTCTACCTCGGATCCGTACTGACGGCTGACAACAACGTGAGCCGAGAAATTCGGAGGCGCATCATCAGCGGAAGTCGGGCCTACTACGGGCTCCAGAAGAAACTGCGGTCGAAAAAGATTCACCCACGCACCAAATGCACCATGTACAAAACGCTGATAAGACCGGTGATCCTCTACGGGCACGAGACATGGACCATGCTCGAGGAGGACCTGCAAGCACGGAGTTTTCGAGCGACGCGTGCTAAGAACGATCTTCGGCGGTGTGCAGGAGAACGGTGTGTGGCGGAGAAGAATGAACCACGAGCTCGCTGCACTTTACGGCGAACCCAGCATCCAGAAGGTGGCCAAAGCCGGAAGGATACGTTGGGCAGGGCATGTTGCAAGAATGCCGGACAACAACCCTGCAAAGCTGGTGTTTGCAACGGATCCGGTTGGCACAAGAAGGCGTGGAGCGCAGAGAGCACGATGGGCGGACCAGGTGGAGCGTGACTTGGCGAGCATTGGGCGCGACCGAGGATGGAGAGCGGCAGCCACAAACCGAGTATTGTGGCGTACTATTGTTGATTATGTCTTGTCTTAATGATGTTGAACAAATAAATGTATGTATGTCAATATGCGGTAGGTGTTCATAGGGTCTGTAGAAAGCAATCATTACATCGGTTTAACAAATTCAATTAAAAGTATATTGTATTGTGATTCCATATGCCTTTAGATGTTCATATTACTCTCAGCCATAGCGATAGTATTCGCATGCATATCAGCATCAACATTTCAAAAGGACGTAACTGATCTTCAAAACGATATCTTCTCCCATAGCTGTAGATCGTATCTCATCTTTCCCAGGACACCAACAACCACCATCGGAAAGAATTGCATTTTCTCCGTAGTGGTTGTACATTGCGTCGAAGATTTGATTTCTGCAAGCAATTTCGCCTTTTTTGAAATGTTAGCACCAGCCCTGATGAATCCAATCCATTGCTGCCTGCCCGAGTTCTATGATGTTTGTCGGCGGGTTGTTATCAATGGAAGCTGGTCCAGTTCGCCTGGTCGAATTTCCACCTGGGCCTCCTGGAGCTGCTAGGCATGATAGGTACTAGTGCAGTGATCGGCCGATGATCACTTCCATGCAGGTCCGGATCCGCCGGGGTCTCCAGTTAGCCTAGTGGTTAAGGCTATGGATCGCCAATCCGGAGACGGAGGGTTCGATTCCCGTTCCAGTCGGAAAAATTTTCTCGACTCCCTGGGCATAGTGTATCATTGTGCTTGCCTCACAATATACAAATTCATGCAATAAAGCGAGGCAAGATAAGTCCCGGTGGGGACGTAGAGCCACAAAGAAGAAGAAGAAGTCCGGATCCGCCTCCCAAGTCAATTTTCTGCATATCTGGATGGTGGCTAGTGTGACATATAAGGCTGATTCTCCGATATTATCCTCGTCCCTACAGTTTGTTCGATAGAACGTGTTTGAGCTGTCGTTCAAGATAGTGAGTCCATGTTTGTTGGCAGCGCTGACCAAGGTGGAGCCCCACGGGTTCGGTAACCGGCTTTCTTTTTCTCGATGATGACCGTTGACGTCGCTAAGGAGCAGCTTTGGTTCAGTTATATTCTCTAGAGCTTCGTCGATCTTTTTTGAAAAATCAAATAGCTTACCGTTTGGCAGATATAACAACGGAACCGATAAATGGAAAGGCCATGTTATTCTCACCACAATTATGGGAAGGTCTATTCCTACACCTATTGTTTCTAAAGACAGCTCCGCAGCTTTTTTACGAAGAAGTAGACATTCTTCCCGGCTTTGGCATCCCCTCTATAGCTACCGCGGAAGGTTCGATCCATTTGCTCTGTTGTTGCCTGGTGGATCTGCTGTAGTGTTATAACCGTGGGATTGTAGTGGGAACCGTAGTCTTGAAGTCCGGAAGATTATGTAAAAAACCGTTTGTGTTCCATTGCATTGCAAGGCTAGGCTCTTTTACAGGCTACGGGTTGAGTAATGGGTCTTGTCTTTGTATCCTAATTGCTTGGATTCGTGTCGAAAGTCCGCGATCCACGTGTCTGGTTACTAGTAACTAGTGACTTAAGCGCCACCTTCAATAAAAGGGCCACCGTTTAAGCCCGTCAAAGGCATTTTTCCGAGAGCAGCTAGTTGTTCCCAATCACTGTAAATTCACTCAACACTCTTCCCAAAACCTAACCAATTTAATATCAATCAGAAAATCAAAGCTAGAAAATACCTTCTAAATCACTATAAAATACCATCTAAATCACTATAAAATCGTCACACTTCATATCTAGAAATTCGAGCACTGATGGAGACGCATGGTTAATGGAGATGATTAAAATAAATATACAAAAAAAAATGATTAAATTCAGGTAATTAAAAAAAATGAATGAAAAACGCTTTCCAAAAAAAACAAAGAAAAACTAAACAAACTTCGAGTTCAATTATTTAATCTAGGAAAGAATTTAAGAGCGAAAACCAGGAACTAAGGTATTCTACTAACACGTGTATTTGCAAATATTTACAAGAATCCCCCAACTGTTTCAGAGCTCTTTTTTTTTTTTTGTTTTGGAGTGCACTTATTAAAACT
Source organism: Aedes albopictus (assembly GCF_035046485.1). NCBI lineage: Eukaryota > Metazoa > Arthropoda > Insecta > Diptera > Culicidae > Aedes > Aedes albopictus. The sequence goes on along the minus strand of NC_085138.1, from coordinate 393,378,784 downwards.
GGCTTACTTTTTGGTCAGCTGGCTTGTGTGTCCAACGTAGGATGGCTTCACGTGGCGTCGACACAGTTCTTCGGAGCGGTTCGGGAATAGTCGTATTGGCTAACTCTGACCATTTAATTTAACTCACTCACCGTGTTAAGCTTTACAGAACTCTTAAACACTTTTATATATTTAAATCAACCACCTTTCTTAAGCAACGGTTTCCACCAGATTGAAGATAATCTGATATGACCTCCCTAGAGATGGGAATCTGATTAAATTTTGAGAGTGAATCGCTTCCGGTTCACTCTCAAAAAAGAGTCGACACTTTTGAACGATTCAGCAACTCATTTCCGTAATTTGATAAAAATGGCAATTTGTTATGGCAAACACAATCAGCTGCTGGTGAAGTTTCTTAAAATCATGAAACATCACAGAAAAGTAGCAAAAATCATCGGTATTTGCTACCAGATCGCATCAGAGGGATGCGTGCTAGTAATTGCCTTACAATTTTCTGCTTTATTTGCACATTTGTAGAAATTTTCTGTTCTATGGTGCAAAAAGTTTCCATAACAAATTTCAACCGTGAACCGAAAGAACAGAAGAAGAATAAGAAACTCAGAAAGTTCATCGAAAAACGGTAAAATTCACCAGCCGTCGGCCACGCGCACTACCATACTATCTTCAGACCCGTTTACTTCTATATATCCTGATAGATGCCGGTGAATTCTTTCCCGACACGGAACAGGCAGACGAGGTTTCTGGACGCCTTTCCGACAGCTTACGATATGTGCTGCTGAAAAGACAACTCACTATCCAACTGCACGCCTAGATCCTTAATGTAATTAGTCCTTTCAATGGAAGTGCTGAAGAGATCGCACCACACTGCAAAATTGATAAGCTGTTGCTATAAAAAGCGAGCATCGGCAAGCGAACTGATTTGAAAATAAATTTTCATATCGTCAGCGAAGGACAAGCGAGGAACCTTCAACTTAACATCATTGAAGTATATAAGAAAGATCAGGGGACCAAGGTGGGAATCTCAGAAGGAGCGCCAAAAATACGTGAAGTCACATCTCCAATTCTTACGGTGAGCTGGCGGCCGATGAGATACGAACGCAGTCAACTAACAAATCTGCCACTGAAGCCTAGTTTTGTTAATTTGGCAATCGCAATTTCATGATTTATGCTATCGAAAGCAGACGAGAGGTCTAAATAAAGCGCATCAGCTTGTTTAGCTTTACAGAAGCCATCAATTATATATGACGTAAACGACAGCAAGTTGGTTATAGTAGATCGCTTTAGCATAAACCCGTGTTGATCTTCATCGATGTAGTGATGACAATGGCTAAAGTTCGGCTCAAAAACCACAAGTTCAAACAGTTTTGCAACTGAGCTCAAAGCGGAAATACCACGGTAGTTCTCGACACACATTTTATCCCCTTTTTATGAACAGGGAACAAGAATACAGATTTCCATAAGGTTGGAAACTTGCCGCTGGTTAGCGACAACTCAAAGATGCGTTGGAGAGGAACGACCATGCTAACGGCACACTTTTTCAGCAAAATGGGCGGGATCGCATCGGGCCCCACGGTGCAAGCAGTTTTGAGTTGCAACTCATTGATTCATTGTTTGTATAACTTTATTTCAAAGCACCGTCATCACACAGCACATATACCTATTTTCACAAAAGGCTGACCAGTCTTAGAGTAAAGTGGGGCAAAAGTTCGAGTGGGGCAAGAGTTTCTTTTGAAGTTTTTGAGCTCAATTCAAATTATTTCTTTCGGGTGTCAAGGTTGTTCGAACCCTTTTTGAAAAAGAGTCTTTCACTCCAAAAATTATGAAAATTGATCGATATTTCGAGAAGTTATGACAAAATGTTGGTTTTTGATCAAAAAACTGTAACATGCGATGGCCCTTTCACCGCATGAAATGAAATTTTAATGAAATCGAATTCGATATTTTATTTTGGGGCGTAACTACGTATATTTTGAAGATGCTCTAGCATGTATAACTTTTTTCAAAAAAGATTTGGAAATCGTATTTTAAACATAGTGGGGCAAAAGTTCGAATTGTGGGGCAAAAGTTCGAGTCATGTGGCAACTTTAGGTATAATTCTAAAATTCTGCAAAATATACATATTATCTCTAAGAGTGATAGAATTAGCGAGAAAATTCGATCAAAGTTGAAAAAAAAAATTGTTTTATCTGAATTTGGCGGAAAACTACTAATTTTTGGTGAAGTAAATTTAACCCTGATTTGGGTAAAATCCAAACCGAATTTTAAAGTGTATTCCAGTTCTAACATCAAATATTGAGTGGTTTCAGGTATTCCTATTACCAAAGTGTCAAAATGGTGTGCTACGGTTAGCGAAATTCCACAAACACTAGATTCGAACTTTTGCCCCAGTGGTGGGGCAAGAGTTCGAATAAAACACACACATACAAAAAGTGTTGTAACTCAAAATTGAAAAGACATTTGGCGTAACTTTATTCAGCAAAATTTTAGCTCATGGATGGTGGAATCACCACACGGTATTTATTTTTATCTGCTTCGATTTTTTTAAATAGGTTGAATTTTCAACTAAGGTCGAACTTTTGCCCCACCTTACTCTATTGCTGCATATTGGTTCCGCTTCCTCGTCGTAAATCCACAGTTTTTTGCACAATTTCACTAAATCTTCACTAAGCTCCACTTCACCAACATCACTTACCACTAGATCACTGGATTTTTACCAATAATTGGCTGTCGTTTGATTGCAAACGCCAATAAATAACTACAATAACAACCGATCAACACGAGCTAAAAATATGGCTGCTTCATCAGCTGCCATCCGCGCCGACGGCAGACAGGCGGCTTAGGCGAAAAGCGTGTAAAATCACGATAAGAATAGATGAATTTGATTAAGCTTCGCGTAAATAACATTGAATGATTATTGGCATTCTCGGTATGTGCATGATTTTGAGCAGGAATTTGCGATAAAAGAAAGTTTACACGATGCACTTTTCAATGAAATTGTTTTACGCTAGGGTTAATATTGATATTTTCTTTCTGTGTGGTTCATGGCCCGCATGATCATTGATTCATCGACCTCGATGTGTGTAAAAGACTCGCCGATAAAGGGCACATCTTCGACTGCAGCTTCGACTTGTCTGGGAGTAATTGCTTCATTTGAAAAGACGCTTCCAAATTTATCGACGAAAAAGTCGCAGAGTTTGAGGGTCGGAGCTCCAGTTACCATCGTGTATCATCATAGTGGGCAGGCCAGCTTCCTTTCTTTGGTCGTTCCAGAAGGATTTCGGGTTTGATTTTAATTCCAACTTCATATTCTTAATATATGTTCGATAGCAGGAACTTGCCGAAATTTTGAATTCTCGGTGGAAGTATTAAAATAGTTTCCAATGGATCCTTCTAGAGGAACTTATCGATGGATCTCCTGGAGGAATTCAGCATGGATCTGCAGAAGGAACGTCGCATTATTCACAGTAGAGCTGCCACAAAGGACTCCTAGAGGACTTTCTGTTGAAACTCCCTAAAGAATTTTCCGTTGAACTTCTTAAAGAATTTCCTATTGGAGAATAATTTTCAGGAATCACCGGTGGAAATATTAAAGTAATAATTGTTTGTTTGTAAAGTAATAATTGGAATGAAATGTGTGGCGAAACTTCATGATAATCTCCTTTTGGAACTCCTGAAGGAATGCCCGGTGAATCTACCTCAGAAGTTCTTCGTAGAGCTCCTAGATAAATAACTAGGGGAATTCCTAGAGGGATATTTCAGGTAGAACTTTATAAGGATTTTTCGGTACAACTGCTAACGGATCAACCAGCGCAGATCCGAGAGGAAGTCACAATGGAACTGCTGTAAAAATTTGTGTTGAAACTACTGGTGGAATTCCTGGTGCAGGGCAAAAATGCTGTTAACTAGTGTTACCAGTGGAACTTCTAATTTACCGGTATTCCTGGAGCAAATCCTGCGTAAGTTCGCGTCAGAATTCTTGAAACTTGAGGAAGAATTCCTGCAGAAGTTCGCGGTGGAATTTCTACAAGAATTCCAGATGGAACTCCTAAAGTTGTACCACGAAAGGTTTTTTTTTCTTGGACAGATAAATCCCAACTTTAATTGATATATCACTTTCATTTTGTTGTTTTGATTCAATTTTCTTTGAATGCACGGGAGGAGCACCATTACCACCAGGTTTTCCTCTATTCATTTATAATTTCAAAATCATCCTTAATCGTTTACGGTTCTGCTCACCCACCAAATGCTACACCAATAATTTCCAAGCGTAGGCGTTAAAAAAAACGATAGAATGCTTTTGAATCAAATGAATAATAAATCAAACACACGCAACAATTTCTACCCCGTTTTCACTTCATTAGGCACTTTGAAAGTAGACGGCATTGCTATTATATGGGAAAACGAAAAAAAAGTTTAACAGTATCCTCCACGCGTTATCGAGCATAATAAAATGCATTAATCGGTAATTGGCCCCACCACCAGTTGCTTGTGACGTTTCAATTGTAGTGATGAAAATTATAAATTTTAATTGAATGCATTCAGTTGTTTTATATTGGAGCGTACTGGAGGTGTACTGAAACACCATATATGTGCATTGTAGCGTCTAGTTTATGTTTTGTATGGAAAAAACACACTAGATGTAAATTAAAAATTCTTTACACTGCTGTAAAACTAAAAAACTTAGAAAATATGCAATACCCCCGAGTTGATTGAAATATCTAACATAACTTTCATTTTCTCCAGGTGGTCGAAAACCGTTGGATGCTAAATAATTTCACCACACACATGATCCGCAGACGTACACTGTTGGGTGTGAAATATTCTATAATCCTAAAACGTGGAAAATCAGAATGCCATACCCGCTCCCCCCACAACCAAATCCGAAGCCTGTGAGCACTGCTAAATGTTTCACCCTGATCGCATTGGAAAATTTTAAATGATTTTCACCACCACTCGCCCAGATCCGCAATGGTTTGCAAATGGTGATTGCAAATACAGTCCGCTTAGATAGAGTTTTGGTCTGGATATCGCACTCCAAGTACCAACACATACACAGACACAGCCTCTTTGTCCAGCGCCTGGAACTACTGAACCGATGATCAGCAGGTACCCCACTCAGTGTCCTTTTTCCACCGCTAGGTACCACCGTACCTACCTCACCTCCCCAAAAAACTAACCCTATCGGTCGATGGGAAGCTTTTCCATGAATAGAAAATGTTTTATCGTGTTCATTCCAAAGCTTTCCACTTCATTCGGTATTGAACGGAGAACGGCTGGACTCCCACTCCGCTACCACCTGCCCCGTCCGGTATGTGCAGGAGATATTTGTGAGAAGTAAATGCGGCCAGCAAAAATAGAAACTATTCAAAAGCGATGGACTCTGTGTGGTGGTAGGTTTCAGCTCGCTATGGACTGTACATTTAAATACATTTGAATAATTTGATTATTAAATCATTTCAAAGTAGAATAAAATTGGTTGGGCTCCGATGGAATTCCTCTGTAAAGGAGAGTGTGGATGGTTGCTCTCTCTCTGGTTGCAATCCGGAATCGATACAGTAACTGAATACAGTTTAGTTGAAATGCAGTTTGAATAAACTGCTGTAGTGAATAGCACACGGTGGGCTTGAGGTGCATGTAATTTACGAGCATTTCTAGCCCAAGACACGAGTTTTTTTTTTTTAATTTTTAACTCAGTATTTTTCAATTTGAATGAAAATTTGTTCATGCGCTGGATTTTTTTCACTTTTGCATCAAAACATAACTTTTTTTCTCACCTAACTTTTGAAAAAGGCGTAGGAAAAATACGGAATAAATCTGCATTCGAAGATGTTTTAGGATATATGAAGGACTTTTAGAAAAAAAAAACACACTGAGATTAGCATTCATCGCGGATCTGTCTTAGATGTCACATAATTCCATTTTCCGAAAACCTTACCCTTCCATTTTTTATTATTTTTCTGTAGAAAGCTGACTTCCAGCCTTAAAATTTAAAAAGTAACCCAGGATGGTCAAAAGCTTTTAACTATTTTCTCTCAAATTTTCATTTTTCAGCCATTTTTTAAACCAGCAAGAGCAAATAGCTTTTAGATTTTTTTATTTCAAACATATACCGTCAAGGCACCATTCACCGTGAATCTAAGAGGCTCCGGGGCAAAAAAAGGGTGTCATTTGACACCAGTCTTATAAATTTTGTTGGTGCCGCTTTTAATTGCCTTCATTATAGGTTAAAATTAAAGCAATATCCACAGAAGTAGAAAATTTTTAACAAAATTTGGTGATATAGTACAATTAGTAAAGGGTAGTAAGGTCGCCTAATTCCGTGGTAGGTCACCATATACCGTGGTAGTAGGGACCCATTCACCGTGTATGAGAAATTTTATTCTACTTTGTTTAAAAATGATTAAAACAACCCAGCCAAGGGAATTTTCATCGTTTAAATTCATTTCAAGTAATAACTTGCAAGATTTTATAAGAAAAACGAATGTTCAAATTTTCGATTTTTTCTAGATATATGGGACAATATGGAGACCATTGATTTTTAGGGTACTCATTTACCGTGCCTTTTTGTTCCAATTAAAAAGTACGAGTAATCGTACTTTCTTGTTAAACTTACTTCGGTAATGCAAAATACATACCTGATATGTGAATTTAATTGCTTCTTGGTGGAATAAAAACGTTACTACATTTAGTTTATCGCTTAAATCACCTTAGCCCAGTTTTCGTTTTTTCACTATGAATGCAGTGAACGAGCAGAAACCCGCTTCATGTAAACACACTTTAGTGTCAAAATGATACTTTTAAATGTTTCTAATGAGCGTTTTGACATAGTAACAATACATTAGTGTTGTATTGGTGAAATTGAAGGGAAATTGTCATATCATTCAATCATAATATGGAAATAATGAAAAAATATTCGAAGGCACACGGTGAATGGTGTCTAGACGGTATTTTACGTACCAGTTTTGATAATAAAAAAAACTGGATATTTTTCTCCTTCATCTAATTACACTTAATCCTCTTATACCAAAATTTCAAATTTTTATTTAAGTATCATTTTTCGTCATCTAATATTGAATTTAACATATGGATGATGATATTATTAATTCTAAATTTTGTGAAATTTGGTTACAATTTTTTTAATTTTATTTATTTTTAACATCTCTACACTTTTATATTGTTCTTGGAAGCCTAGCTGAAAGCCCATTTGGTTTTTTTAGGACTCGAACATTTTATGATAATTGTTGAAATATTCATATCTTAAAATATTTTTATGTAAAACGTGGTTTCCGTGTAATTTTATGGATAAAAATTTAAGAATGTTTTCAACCTCTCTAAACTTTTTAACCATAATAGAATGATTATGGAAAAAAACAAAACATATTAGTTGTTGCGATATAATAAAAACAACATTGACATCTGAAAGGTGTCCAATCAATCAATTTTTCAATGATGCTTTAAAAAATGTAAATACGCTTTGAATGACACAAAAGTATAAAAGATTACATTACCCAGTGAGGAAAAAATACAAAAACGATCAAACATTACTTCGTCTAGGGACGGGGTTAGGTATCAAAGGGTTAATTTACAGCGAATTGAAAAAAATGAAAAACACTTTCAGAGACAAGCTCATGCATGAGCAAAATTTCACTTGAATTGACAAAGGTCGCATCTATGAAATTCGTGCGTTGAGCTGGAAATGTATGAAGTTTTCTTGTGTTTACCAATATATCACCAAAGGTTTACATACTGATAGAATCAATGGATAGTGATAACGATCAATGGATACACGAGTCATAAACCCCTGTAAGGGTCCAAAGAAAATCGAAACTTTATTAAATTAAACCTACACAGAAAAAATATGTCATTAAAATTCAGCGAGAAATCATGCACATAAAGGGAATGCTAGAGTTAGCGCACTTTTACATGAGATATAATGTAAAATTACATTACCATCGTGTAAATTTCCGCCAACCATCGCGTAAACCAACATGAACACTCACCGGTTACGCGACTATTAGCGGAAATTTACACGAACGTAACGTAATTTTACATGATATCTCATGTAAATATGCACTAAATCTAGCATTCCCTTTATGTGCATGATTTTTCGCTGAATTTTACATGAATATTTTTTTCTGTGTAGAAAACTGTGCATAATCGGTGGTGGTTGTCTCAATTAGCTAAGAATAGACAACACAACGGACCGCCTGTTACAAAAGTAAAAGTCCACTTAACAGGGGACCCCCACTTCACGGTGTGATGCGGCTATGTACTTACTGCGCCTAATGGATGCGGAAGTTTACCTAACCACTTACGTAGTATAAAGGCGCCCTTCACAGTATTCCGACATGCTGCGCCAACCAGAGCAATGGTGCAGCTGACATTATGTTTTCCGAGATAATCAGCTATTCTTCTAAAGTCTCTCTCACACTCGAGGCCTAACCCGTTAAATCACTTATTTATGTAAATCTTGTCCCAATACTGAAAAATGGAAATTTTTTAAAAGATGTCTAAAGATGGTATTCCTCTATGCATACTTGCTAGAATTGCTCCAGGAGTAAATGCTAAGATTTATGCTGTGGATTTCCTGTTTAAATTGCATCAGCAATTGCTGCCGGAATTCTTCCTGGCATTACTTCTAAATTTCCTCCAGGGAATTCTTCAGATGTTCATTCCAGAGTTACTACTGTATAAATTTTTCTTTGGATTCCTCCAAAAGTTCCTATTCTTTCTTCGGAAATTCGTGGTGCGATTCGTCCAGAAGCGCTTGCTCCAATTTCTCTAGGAATTTGTGTTCCGATTCTTCCGGGAATTTCAGCTGGTGTTGCTCCAGGCATTCCTCCGGGACGTCTTTCATGAATTCTTCCAGGGATTTCAAATGGAACCACTTCAGATTTTTTAAATGCATTTCTCCTGCGATACATCTAGATTTACCGAAGAATTGCATTCAGAAATTTCTGCAGAAATTTCTCCAATGATTCGTTCTAGATCTCCTCAGATTCATTCAGAAATTTATCTAGGGATTTTCCTAGTGGTTCTCTCAGAAGTTCCTCTTGGAATTTCTTCTGGAACTCCTTCTGAGATTCCTGCAGAAATTCTGCCCGCGATTCATCCAGAAATTTCTCTGAAGATCCTTTTAGGAATTGCCGTAGAAAATTTTTAATAGATGCCTTCGGATATTTCTCCAGGAATTGCTCATATAATTTATTCAGGAAGAATGACTTCCTTCATGGATTTCCCGGAAGTTTCGTTTGGGTTTTTATGATATAATATTCGTACACATTTAATTTGAAATGCCGGAATCTCAGCATTTTCTCAAACTTTCGCCGAGATCCGCACAGCCGAGCGCTCGGCAAACAACAACATAACCGAGATCTCAGCAACTTTGACAGTTCATTACTGAGGTTCAGCAACTGTTTTGCTGAGAATCAGCTAACAGATGCAGTTTTAACTGAGATATCAGTTTTTGAGTTTGCTGAGTAGTCGGCTGTGCGCGGAAAGCCGAGCCCGCGAATATTTTTTAAGTGTGTATTATTTAGCGAGAATCACGCTTCAATATTCTTGAGTCAGTCGGTTTTCACTGGAGGGCGATGGAAGTGCGAGTGAAAAATTCGGGATCGTGCTACAATTTTCGTGGGAAGGTCGTTATTCACGGTTAAGTAAACGATTAATGTGCTGACACGTTTGATATTGAACGACCATTATCGTATGAGTATTACTCTTACTATTGGGTGGAGTGGGTCGTGACCAAATAAATCATAATCGTGATGAAGACCGTGACGTATATTTTGTTATTACTAGTGGATCATATCACCTACCAGCGGTGGCTCCTTACCTTAGCCTACTACTTACCACTCCTTCCCGTGACAACTGTGGGGATGCTGTGGATTGCAAGGTTTCTAGTCAAACTTACCTTTCTTCCCTTTCCTGATAACCGTAAGGACGTGGCCAGCGCCGTTATTGACTTTAATTGTTGAACTCTCGAATTGTGCACATTGAGAATCGTTAGCTAGTCCCAAGCCTTCACAGTCATTGGTTCTTTGTGCAACTTCGATTGTTCTGGTCAATCACGGAATAGCAACTACGATGTGCACTGTTATTTTTGCTTTGCATGCTATAATTTTCGTACCATTTAGCCATTTCTTCTGGGATCTCTCCAGTAATTGAATAGATATTCCTCCAGAACTTTTTTTAAATGATTCTTCCGTAGATTTCTCCAAGAATGTGATCTGAAATCCTAGCAGGATTTTTTCAAAGAGATTTCAATAGAAATAACCCCAATGATTATTCTGAAAACGACTCCAGGAATTTTTCCAGGACTTCTTTCGAGGAATGCTTCTAGAGATTTATTCAAGGATTGCAAAAAGATTCTTCCGGAAGTTCCTCAAAGGACTTATTCGGGAGCTCCCGTGGAAGTTTCTACATAAACTACTTACGGACATTCCTAAGGATTTCCTGTAGTGTTTAGTTCTGTTATTCCACGGGTAATTACTTCAGGGACAAAAATTTCACCGCAGATTTCTACAGCGATTACTTTCGGGATTCTTCAGAAGTTTCTATTGGGATTCATCTATAGAGAGATTTCTTCAAAGATTCTTCCAGGGATTTCTCCATGAATTTCTCCAAGAAAGGAAACCGTGCTTACTGTTGTGAAAACATTGTGTTTTTGTTACAGGCGTAACCGCTCCAAGTATAAAGTGCGGAGTATGTTTATTAGTGTGGGTCATCGGAACCTTTTTCTCAGATCAAAGCTTTTTTGGTTCCGTTTCGGGTCCTGAGTATCTGTGCAATATTTGAGCACGATCGGTTGCGTCTACACTTTGCGCATTGCAATTGAAATTTGTATGGGATTTTGTACGGGAAAACATACTTTTTTGCATTTTTGTCATAAGTTGAAAAAGTTTGTCTGAAAATTTTTAACCGATACTATAAAATGGTAGCCAAGGATGTTCTGAAAAACTTTGTTGAAGACCGCAAAGCTATCCGATGCTTGTGAAAATAGTTATAACCAACGAACCGCATGCATGTGTTTATGTTTTAACATGTAAACGAATAACAATAACAACAAAATCATACTGTTTCGCCAAGCAATTTCAACGCTATAACTTTTTTCATAAGCATCAGATCACTTCGCGGTCTTCGACAAAATTTTTCAGGACACCCTAGGCTGTGTTTTCACATTATCGGTTACATGGTTTTAGAAAAATTCGAGCTTGTTCTGAGAGAAATGCAAAAAAGTGTGTTTTCCCATGTAAAACCCCTTACAAACTTCAAACGCGATGCGCAAAACGTAGACATAACCGATCGTGCTCAAATTTTGCACACTTATTTGGGTCCTGAAATGGGATCAAAAAAGCTTTGATCTGATGTGCTACCATTGAATTTTTCATTTTTCCATATAAACGATGACCCACTCTAATGTTTATGCCTTGAAACGCTTTGGAAATTAAAGCGAAAACAGAGTCATTTCGGACGGTATCAATCAAAGTTACAACATACTTGTCGATCAGATGCTAATGAAAGTTGTTATGAATCAAGCTTCGCTAACCGGTCTTCTGTATCGACTACAATTTTCATTAGCTGCGAGAAGGCTGTGTTGAAGTAGGTATGTCATGACCAGAAGAAAATTTTTTTCCATGTGTATTTTATCGTTTGGTAATTTCACACTCAAAAGAATTTTGTAATTAAATAAAAAATATGTCTTCGAGAAGACCTCATCCCGGTCTAAACGTAGACAAAGAAACAAAAGTAGTCGACGTAAAATTCATAACTGAGAAGCTAAATTTAAGCTTGATTTAAAAAAAATTGCCTAAATAAGCTGTTGTACAGCTGTCATTCTTACTTGGGATTCCATTCCTCCCTACATGGAATTATCCTCGCAGGAATTCCGTTGAAACTATCTGGATAAGTCTTAGGACAAAATTATATAAGAATTCTGGGGTTATATCTTGGAGCAATATCTGAAAGAATCACAGAAGATATCATTGGGACCCCAGCAGAAATCAGGAAAGGAATCTTTGAAGGACTCCAGCTATGGAGTAATCATTTAAAGAATTTCAGAAGCATCCCTGAAAAAATATTGGGAGAAGTACCCGGAGAAATCACGGAAGCAAATTCAGGAAAATTTCCGAAGGAATTCGTAAAACAAACCTGAAGTAATCCCTCAGAGAATCTGAAAAGGAGTTCTTTTGAGTACCCTGGAGTAATCCCTGAAAGAATCTTAGGTGAGATCTCCGAAAGAATTCTGAGAAGAATCTCTGAGAGAATGGAGAAATGCCAAGAGGAATTAATGTGGGGCCCCAAAGAAATCCTGGGAGAAATCTCTGAAAGAATCACTGAAGTATGATTATAAGAATTTCTGGAGGAATCCCGAAGAAATGACGATACATATTTCCTGAAAGAAACCCTGAAAGAGTTTCTGACGGAATTGAGAAAGGAATTTTTGAAGAAATCCTTGAAGATATCTAAGAGAAAAACATCCTTAGATTTATATAATCTCAGGAGCAATACCTGAGAAAATACTAGAAGGAATACTGTGTAAAATCAGTGAAAGAATCTTCGAAGAAACCCCGGAAAAAATCCCTAAAGGAATCCCGGACAATATCCTCGGTAGATTTGCTGGATGAATATATCGAGAAATCTTTAAAAAATGTTGGAAAAATCAATGAAAACATCCCGGGAGGAAAAAACGATGGTAGAAACCCCTGAGGAAACCCCCGGAGAAATTCCTAAAGGAATTCCAGAAGAAACTTCACAAAGAATCCTAAAATACATGAGGCAATCTCAAGAATAATCCGTGAAATTTTCCAGGAAAGAATCCTGAGAACAATCCCTAAAGGAATCTCTGGAGGAATTCCTAATGGAACTCAAAAAATACTTCCTGGACGAGTTCCACAAATAATTTCTGTAGGAACCTAGACAAGACAATGGAGCAATCTCTGAATGAATCCCAGAAGAAATCTTAGAATAAGTCCTTGAAGAAAATTCGTGAATGGAGGAGTCCGGAAAGGAGTCTCAAGAGAAACCGCTGAAGGATTTTCGGGAAAAACATTCAAGAAGATATCTTTAACATATTCTCAGGAGAGATTACTAATCCCGGGAAGAATCTCTGAAAAAAAAAAACCAGGGATGAATCTTTGGTCAGGGTGATTTTAAAATAAATCCTGTGAAAATCATTAAAATAAATCTCGTAAGAAACTATTCCCTGAAAAAATCATAGTAAGAATCCCATAAAACATCCAGGAGGAATTCCCAAAGGAAACCTTAAAAGAATATTTGGTATGAATATCTGTAAGAATGTCAGAAATAGCCCTGAAAGAAATCCCAAAAGGAATCGGCGAAGAAATCAATGAAGAAGTGACAGAAGGAATCCCCGGTGAAATCTGTAGGTGAATCTCGCGAAGAATCCTTGAAAAAAAAAAATAACTGAACATATCTTAGGTGGAATCTCTAAAGTAAACCAGAGAAAAATCAAGCGCAAAACTCCGCAAACTATCAATAAAGGAATTCTTGTGAAATTTCTGAAGGAAGCCCAGGAGAAAAATACGAAAAAATCCGGAAGAAAATCCAGAAACAACCCAGGAAGAAACATTGATGGAATCATAGGAATGCTTCATGAAAGAACCTGAAAGGGATCTTGGAAGAAGTTCTTAAATGCAGAATCACTCAATGAATTCCGGGAGAAATCGGTGAACGAGTTCCGTGTTTTGGGCTGTAAATACTCTATTCTAGCATATAAGCCCACTGTGTACCATATGTAAAACAGTTGAACCGTAAGCTGAAAACAGTTGCGAGAAAGTATTAGCACTTATCCCTCCATCACCGTAGTGTCGGAAGCTTACGTTGAGTGGTTTCGGTTTTTCAAATCAAAACCACTCTACACTGACAGCAGGTCAACTGACATAAACTACGCGAAAATATTGACTGACAGGAATAGGTACTGACGGGTCACTTACACTCTCGTCACTTCCCATCAACGCCTCTTGGTGCTTGTACGCAACCCCCAATCCACCGAACCGATTGAAATGGAATTTTGATTCAATTAGGGATTTCTCACTGAACCGCTGAACCCGAGGAAAATCGTCTTTCCAGCTTAACTGCGAAAGAAAACATTCACACCATTTATGAATTTTACCCTTGTTATTATTTTCCGAAGTAAAAACCGGTTCCATGGGGCAGCAAGTCACGCGTGACAGCGAATGCAAATCTCTGCTGACATGACGTACGCATTTAATTTGACTATCGTACGTGACATTTGAGGAAATTTGTCCAAATTAAAGGGTTGCACTCAAACCGGGCCTAAATGGTGACGATTTTGTTACGAAAGATGAGTTTAAACAAACTGTGCCCGTCCTACCCTGTGGCTGTGCTGGGGTTAGTGCGTGAGATATCCAGTTTGAATTTGAAACAGATCGCGCGACACCAGTCAGCCAGGCAGCGTGACGAAATTGAATATTTGAATAATAAATTAGGCGAAGCGTTGTACTGGAACGTGGTTGGACCAACAGATGATGATCCGGTAATGGGTCCTGTTGCAAGTGACATCCGACGCGGGGAAACCTTGGGTGAATTGGCCAAGAAAGGATCTGTCTCACGCATGACTGGTTATTTCTAATTAGTGGAGAAACAATTAGTTGTTAATTCCTCCGCCATACATCTTATGGCAAAACTGGATCCATTTCCTCACTTTTTGGTTTTCGATTTTTTTATAAAATAACGCAGCTATATTTTCAAAATCTGTTTTCGTACACATCTAGAAAATGGATAAAGGTATCTCCTGATTTTTTTTTGTGGTGGAAAATGTTTCTCGTTTTTGCAGAAATCATTTTTGAATATAATACAGTTTCTTACCGATTTTGGCAACACGAGGTGAATTTAATGTTGCCAAATTGGGGTGTTGCCAAAATCGGTAAAAAAATTTGTGGATAATTTTCAACTTTTATGCGTCAATTTGGCTTATATTATAAATATGGACTATTCACAAGCTATAAAACGATCCTTGTAGGTGACGTTCACAAATTACGTCATGATTTGTAAAATTGTCGATTTTGGAAAATTTAATGAATTTTGATTTTTTAAAGAAAAGTAAGGATAAAATAACACTACATTTACAAATACAAACGATTTTTCGGTAAAAATTTTTGGTCAAAATTTTTTGTTGCCAAAATCGGTAAAAAATTGTTGCCAAAATCGGCTGTTGCCAAAATCGGTAAGAAATTGTTGCCAAAATCGGGAAGGAAATGTTGCCAAAATCGGGAGTAGACAAAAACGGGTGTTGCCAAAATCGGTAAGAAACTGTATCACAAAAAAAATGGTTTTTGCAAAAATGGAAATCTTTTTCCACCACAAAAAAAATCAGAAGATACCTTGATCCATACTCTACATGTGCACGAAAACCGATTTTGAAAATATTGCTTCGTTATTTAATAAAAAAATCAAAACTAAATAAAATGAGGAAATGCTTCCAGTTCGTCAATGGTTGTTTAAATTCTCATAACTCGAAATTTTTTCATCCGATTTGCAATCATCGGAGATTCAGTAATTCCCATTTACAGATTTTATACTTCCTCTCCCCTCTTTTGTCAGATGTTCAATACATGGCTCGTCACACAATCTCAGACCTGCCTAGAAAGCAAGCAATTTTCAAATGTATTGCCAATCCCGTCCAAAAGAAACTGCAACAACAATATCTAAAAATGCAAAATTCACGAAAAAATAGCTAGAGAATTCTTATAATTTATGTGAAATAATTCTGAAAATAATTGCTAAAAGATTCTTCAAAAACATGCCAAAGGATTTAGAACAGTTTTTGAGTTTTAGCTCAATATCGAGTTTTACAACTTTTTAAAATATGGAATATAATGAAATTCAAATATCTTGCGTTTTGTTCAACCAATTTCAAATCTTTTTCCATATATTTAAAGCTGAATATAATACCATTCGATCATCTGAATGCTTGAAAGATTGATGAAATTCAAGATATTGGTGAGATTTGGGGACGATCTCCTTAAATTTTATCAAAATTTCCAAAAATATATAAAGAAATGTATTTTTTTTTTTTTCAATAAGAATAAAACAATTTAAAAATTCTTTCTCAACGTTTACTTGACATATCATGTGTAGGCAAATTACAGTAAAAAAATTCAGCTCAATCGGAGCATTGTGAAATGAGCGACTTTGCCTTAAAATAGAACAAAAATCGATTTCAAATCATCAGCCTTGCATGAAAAGTCGAAAAAAATTCCGTTCTACTGTATTTTTTTTTCCTTCGAACTCAGGGCATGATTCTACACCAAAAACGATCATCAGCTTACCGAGTTCAAAAATGCTGTAAACTAGTGTTATAAACAAGAAGAAAAGTAATAGCGATTTATTTTTTTTAGTAAATTAGTCTATTTTTAATAATCATCACATTACTTTTTCAATTGATTGCTGGCTTTGTTGTTACTTTCCTTCAAAACATTTTTATATTTAAGTCAATTAGAGGGAATTGAAATGAGCTATAATCAGCATCTTGAATTTTGAAACGATGTTAAAGTTTTGAATAATTTGGAATGTTATTAGAAAAATCTAATCGTTATAATTTCCTTCCTTGTTAATAATTTTAAGTTTGGTCAAAAGTTTTTTTATAGCGCATTATATAAGCCATAAAAGCTCAGAATTTAATTGCAATCAATTTATTGATGCCGCAGATATAACAGTAGGCTACCGGATAATTTCATCTTTTTCTAGAATCTTTATAACTTCGTACAGAATAGTCCGATCTTTTCCAAATTTGGACCACTGATACACAACTAACAGGGGAAATTTGATAATATTAATGCACTTCTCGAAATGTTACAGCTTGTTGAACATTTTTTGAAAAGTGAAAATTTTACCTGTCCAGATCATTTATAAATTTATAAAATTATTGACAAATATTTTTCTAAAAATACGCTTAAGCAATTTTCACATTATTAGGCAAAATATTAAAGAAATTCTCTAATAAATTAAAAATATAGTTTAAACAAAATCAATAGGAATTTTCAAAAAAAAACTCGAACTCTTTGCCACTTTCTTTTTTTGAAGGCATTTCTGAGGGATTTTTCATAGAAATTGCCGTAGAAATTCCAAAAAAATAATGCTGGACAAATTCCAAAAGGTATCCTTAAAGAGGTTTCTGAAGTTTCAAAATCAAATTGTCAAAATAATTATGAAGGGAATTTTCGAAGTAATTGCCGAGGGATTTTTCAAAAGAATTGCTAGATAAGTTTCCATAACAGTTGCCTGAAAATTGTTTAATGAAATTGAAATATTATGGAACTTTTCAAGAAATAAGCTTAGAAGTAAGCTTCTAAAAAAATCTAAAAAATTGCCAAAAGCATTCCCGATGATGTATTAGAATACAGTAGAATGCATTACTCAAGAATTCTTGAAATAAAATCTAGGAATTCATAGAAAAAAGTGGAGCTATTCACGAAAGAATTACCAAACCTACCTTGATACCTTGTTGGCTACAAAGTAACTTTACTCCAATGCCGAGCGTATAGTAGAGCACCATCTTCGTCGGTCTTGGGCGATGTTCCTCCAGTTTCCCCGAACGTGTAGGGATCGTAGATCTTCTTCAACCGCGTGCAGCCAGCGAGTTCGCGGCCTCCCACGAAGTCGCCTACCTCTACCGGGTTCTCTGCTGAATATTGTTTTCGCTATTCTTTCTTCCGACATTCGCACTACGTGTCCAGCCCACTGAAGTCTGCCGTATTTTATACGTTTGACAATATTCGCATCTTCGTACACTTGGTACAACTCGTGATTCATGCGTCTGCGCCACACTCCATTTTCTTGTTTCCCACCGAGAATTGGCTTCTTTAACGATGTTGAGATAATTCGATATTCTGAATCTGCATGTCAAACTGAGCCGAAATCCAAATTTTCATGAATTTTGGAGCCCGGGAACCTATTTAATAATCATTTGGAAGTTTGTATGGGAGCGATTTGTCGGATCACCCCTCGTCGCAGTTTGTACTGGGCGGAGCTGTCAAACGGTTGCCCAGCTGTCAAAAGGTGATTTCAAAAAATTTCTTTGAAATTGATTTTAGGTACCAAAATAAGGTTCTAAAAATCTGAAAAAAATCATAGTGGCTCAGAAAAAGGTGCTCTTTCGTATAAAATCGAAAAATCAATATATTTTTCAAAATTTAAAAACCCAATTGTCCGCAGCACTTTGCGCTCAAAAACTCCAAAAGCTTTTCGGTCTACCTCCTTTAACGTCCACGCTTCGTGACCGTAGAGGGCAACCGGAAGAATCAGCGTCTTATACAGAGCGAATTTTGTTTGCGTTTGCAAGTTACGGGACCTAAGCTGGCTACGCAATCCGTAAAAGGCCCTATTCGCAGCTGCAATACGCCTTTTCACTTCACGGGAAACGTCATTGCCACATGTCACAAGTGCTCCAAGATAAACAAATTCTTCAACAACTTCAAACACTTCCCCTTCAAACTTCAATCACTACCTCAGCACTAACACCACTAGGCCTGCTTCTGTCTCTACCCGCTATCATGTACTTCGTCTTGGTAGAGTTAATCGTCAAGCCTATCCTTGCTGTCTCTCTCTTCAGAGGAGCATAAGCTTCCTCCACTGCCCTACGATCGATGCCGATGAGATCAATATCGTCCGCAAAACCGAGGAGCATGTGCGACCGTGTGATGATAGAGCCATTCCTCTGCACGCCTGACCTCCTAATCGCTCCTTCGAGTGCAATGTTGAACAATAAATTTGAAAGAGCATCCCCCTGCTTCAATCCATCCAAGGTCACAAACGACGTAGACACTTCGTCCGCGATCCGAATACTTGATTTTGATCCATCCAGCGTTGCGCGTATCAGCCTAATTAGTTTCGCCGGAAAACCATGTTCTGACATTATCTGCCAAAGTTCATTTCTTTTCACTGAATCGTACGCTGCTTTAAAATCAATGAACAGATGGTGAGTCTGCAAGTTATATTCCCGAAATTTATCTAGGATCATCCGCAGGGTAAACATTTGATCCGTCGTTGATCGGCCCTCACGAAACCAGCCTGGTATTCGCCGACGAAGGACTCCTCAAGAGGTCGCAGTCTGTTGAGCAAGACACGCGACAGTATTTTATACGCCGAATTTAAAAGGGTAATCCCTCTGTAATTGGCACACTCCAGTCTATGCCCTTTCTTGTAGATTGGGCATATGAGGTCATCCAACCAACTGGTGGGCAATTCTTCATCCTCCCAAATCTTTATAATAATCTGATGGATTGATTGATGTAGCTGCTCGCTTCCGTGCTTAAGAAGTTCGACCGGGATCTCGTCCTTCCCAGCAGCCTTGTTGTTTTTCAGCTCCTTAAGGGCCTTTTTAACCTCATCCAGTGTTGGTGGTTCCACTGCTTGACTGTCATCCATTATGTTAATCCTGTTCCTGGGTGCTCCTTCGTTGCTACCATTCAACAAATCTTCGAAGTGCTCCTTCCACCTGGCTGCCACCATTGTTTTGTCTGTCAGCAAATTTCCTTCCCGGTCATTGCACATGGCGGGCACTGGCGCAGTCTTGTGCCGCGCGCCATTGACAGTTGCATAAAATCTCCGCATATCGTTCCTGTCCATACTTTCCTACGCTTCAGCAATAACACTCTCTTCGTGTTGCCGTTTTTTCCTGCGATGGATTCGTTTCTCTTCTGCTCTTGCAACCCTGTACCGCTCTCTGTTCTGCCGGGTACCGGCCACTAGCATTCGACTTCTGGCGGCATTCTTTTCGTTCGTCGCTCGTTGGCAGTCCTCGTCAAACCAACCATTACGTTGGCGTCGCTGAGCGGTACCAATCACCTCTTGCGCTGTTGTTGTCACTGCTTCGTGGATACTTCCCCATAAGCTGTTGACATCTCCAGATCCGTTGGTCTCTCCTATCCTCTCGTTCAGCTTCTGATGGTACTGTGCAGCAACCTCTTCGGCTGACAAGAATTACCAAAACATTCCTCAAATAAAATGCCGAAGGGATTCCAAATGGAATTGATAACAGAACTCTTAAGGGGATAAATAAAGGAATTCTGGAGAAAAAAATTCTGAAGAAATTCCAAAGAAATTTGCAAAGCATTTCTCAAAAGTATTGCCTAATTTCGAAATGTACCTATTTTTTTTATTCCTGTTCGGGTTTGTCACTGCGACCAGTTTTTAGATCTATTGTGACATTACCCGTATCCTTAGTGTAGTGCATGTCGCATTACTCAATTGCCATTGAGGGGCAATAAAGTATAGATTTTGATACAGTTTTTGTTTTGTTTTCTTAGAAAACAAAACAAGAGTACTGATATTGGCCATGCATCGGAAACCTAGCATCACCCTTGTTTTACTGCTAAATTCTTCCCAGTAGGAAGTTTAGGACCCGGGTTTTAACATTAGTAGCAATATCATTCCAACAATGGAACAGGTGTTCAGTAATAAGGATTCTAGTAGGTATGTTCCTTGCGTACTAGCACTTTCCAGTCTTCGGAGAGTTAGTACATACATGGATCCATAACCCAATTTGATTTCCTTTGCATTGAGTTTAGCCTCAGATGGTGAGGTTTTTAACTATATGCAAAGTAAAGTTGGTAAACTAAGTTTTATTCAATAACTGGAAGTCGTCACAACACCAGTAGCAAGGACTAAATACTATAATGCCTATAATTATCAGAACACATATTCCGAAATTGAAAAATAGGACGACACTAGATTTCGGTTTGGTAGATCTAACACCGCAATGCAACCCAAAAAAGGCGATCTACCCACGCTACGGGCTCCGTTAAAGATCGAGCATCTTTTAAACCCCCTCAACCATTCATCCCTCAGCACTGGTCCCCTGACACCTTGGATTGGGGTTACCTGTTTGGTGAACTTTTACCCCCGGAACAGGTGGTCCGCAGTGCTATTCTAAATGTACCTAACCAGAAAAGAGTGTGATTTCTGGAATTGCCAAAATATTTTATTCCCAAAAAATCACTAAAAAAGAATTCAATAAATCTTTAAAAAAGCGTGTTTTAGAATTCCCACAATGATTGGTGATAAAATTCTCGCAAAAAAATCAAAGGATATTCCGAAGAAATATATGATGATGATATATGATCATTATGTTTTTTTTTGTCTGTATTAACGAGATTTTTAACCCTAGGCTGGTTCATCTCGGGACCCACGCTTTACTTCCCTTCCAAAGGAAGAACCCACATTTTGTGAGTATGTCGGGAGTGGGATTCGATCCCAGGTCCTCGGCGTGTTAGTCTTGTGTTCTAACCACCACACCAGGTCCGCTCCCCATCGATCATTATGTTGTTATTTCACATATACATATCATTTCCTTATTAGATCAAAGTATCAACTATTACTAGATGTCTCCCAACACAAGTAAATGTTTCCTTAACTATTTTCACTATTCAGCTGGTGGTGAGCATGAGACCGTGTGATGTGTGTCTAGTAAAAGGCAAACAAAACTGCGTCTCAAAGTGGCAATGTGTGCAGTGCATGTGGTCAACGTGTACCTACAGTTAGTTCCGAAAGACAAACGAGACAGAAAAATTAGATACACAACGTATACCGTTTGAAAGTTTAAATTAATAATTAAACACGAGAGACCCGGTCGCTGTCCTTATGGAAGCGCCGCCACCAGCAACAGAGGTGACCCAGCAGAGGTTCAGCTGTGCCTACGATTGACTCACATGTGCAGCACACGGTAAATTAGCGTTTGCCATCCGGTCATTGAGATAGTTGTTTGTTTGTGTTTTGAATGTTTTTGCTGTTGATTCGGTAGAATTTGCTTAAAAGATAGTTGGCGCTGTTAGAGTTGCCCGCCTAGGGCCGGATTTGCTTTCGGATAATTGATTCAACAATATTTGAAGGAAACTTTCCGGAGCAACCAACGAGAATTGACTTTACTATTTCTAGGTAGAGCATCCTGCCTCAGAGATGTCCGGTCGGTCGAGGCAAATAGCACTCTGTGTTCACCCCTTCCTGATAAGCATAATATTTACATTCAAAACTGCACCTCCGCATGCCGTGGAATGCACAGGCGACCGACGACGCACTGTTGCTTCATGCTAACTGTCCTGCCCTTTCCCGGGTGCTATGCATTGTTTCCGAATGTCCCCGGCTGAAGTGAGTGTTTGGCACTGTTCTCATTCCCAAGCGGATAAATAGACTTTTCACTTTTTGTTTACTTGTGTTTATTCCGATAGGATCTTATCTCGGTAAATACATCTCGCTTAGGGGCTTACCTCCTCTATCTGGAAGCGGTTCGTTGCCCCTTAGCAGTGGAAGAAACTCTTATCAGATTCAGAGGGAATGTTTCCCTTCTATTTTGGAAATCCTCTAAATAGGAACGTAAATCCTTTTCCTGAACCGTATGAGAGCCGACTGTGTTTATTTTTGTTTGATCTCTTGCACAACATGTCACAGTTGTATGTCGTGTCCCGTTAAATAGATAAGTGTGAGACAGGAATCTAGTATATTTTCACTGTATGTTTAAGAAAATGACAGTAAGCGCTATACATCAAACATATTCACATAATTTGAATTTCATTTTCTTCAAAACGCTTCAAGCAAAATAAGCATACCTATTTGTCAAAACTTCAAGTGAGAGCATATTATTCTCGCCCCCAACTTATGTCAAGTAGCTTTCAAATTTCCTCCTTATTCTTCTTTTTTGTAATGTTTATTTTTTTAGAGAGCCTTTTAGCATCTATATTTATTTTTTTTTTCATACATTCTTTAAGAAAATGCTTGAGAAGTTCATATAAAAAAATAAGTTCAAACTTTCCTCCAATATTTGAAGTTGAAAACCTTTGTAAAACTTTTTTAAAGAATAATCTGAAAAATTCCACTAATATCTTCGGTTTTCTCTAGTGTATAGAAGAATTTCTTCTGGGATCCTTTAGGATTTGTTTTTGTGAAATGCTTAAGAAGTTTTCCAAGATAGGTTTACAAGATTGACTAAAAGCACCACTCCGAAGATTCCAGGATTCCTTTATGAAAACTACAAAGAAAATGATATAAAAATAACAATAAATTTTCTGGAAGATATTATTGAGATCACCTATTTTTCTGTTTTGTCCTAACTTTGACAACCAACTGAAATGATATTGCCCATTTTCGGGACAATGTCTGAACTTGTCGATCTTGTGAAAAAATGAGAATCCCTAGAGAAATTCCAGGAAAATTTTCCGGATTTTTGTAGCTCTAAGGAATTCTTGGAAAAATCCTCATAGAAGTTCTCAAAGGTATCATTGAAGGCATCCTTGGAAGCGATTCTGCAGGTGAAATTTTGGAGAAATTCTTGCGGGAATTATTGACTGTTCCGTCAGTCTTGTCTAAGAGTCGGAGATTAGTCCCAAATCTTTGTGCTTTGGTTCGGGCGGGAAGAAGGCAACCCTCATAACAGCGGTCTAGGACTGTACCACCTACTAATTTGTGCAACTCGTTTAATGAATGTTAAGTTTTAAAACCGACTGTTGGGGGCAATCTCTGAGAAATTTCTGAAATAAACTTTTAGAAATATTTAAAATAATCCTAAAGCAAATTTTCAGTAAAATTTTTGCAGGAATGCTTAGAATAACCTGGAAGGAATCCATGGAAGATTACTCCAAAGATATCATGAAGATTCGGGGGGATTTCTAGAGATATCTTTTGAGCAATTTTCGTAGGAATCTTAAGAGAAATTTATTTCAAAAATTTCAAAAAGAATTCTCTTATAATATTGGAGGAGAAATTTGCTTCAACAGTTCAATGTTGTGGATGAATGCATGCGTGGATGAAATCCTCCACATTATGATGAGGTATTACATTTAATATATATTTATTTATTCGGTCTATACGTCATCAACCTCTGCACCCCCTTTACTTTGTTTTTCTGTCTAGCTATGCCGACAGTTCCAACAGACATCAAGAAAAAAGGAGAAAGTTCAAGAGAGGGAGATTACGTCCGTTGATTCCTAGCACTTCCAGCAAGGCAGCCCCCTGTAGAGCAGGGCAATGTACCCCACCAGTGCCAGCTTCTTCACTCGTTCATATTTTTTTCTTCCACAAGCATCTAGATCTAGAATCCTGGCTACCGCAAGGAAAAACTCCTACCACCCAACCACCCCTATCCAAAGATTGTGAAGTTGGCTCGGTGAAATGGAATTCACTTGTTAGCATAATTTCGGGCGTCCCTCTTTCGGGTTACGAAGCGAAGGTAGTGCGGGTGCGTTCTCGCGCAATAACCCTCCTGGGAGTGCAAAACAAAACTTCTGTCTGCTTTTAGGAAGCAATCCCCGACCGCCACGCCGTCCGTTTCTTTGTTGTGAAGCAGATTTTTTTTCCGGGTCCTCCAGTTGGGTGGTCATTATGGTTTGCCTTTCTTCGGCTTCTTTTGTCGCCTGCACAGCCATGTGCTGACCGCCGCGTCGCTTCGTTGTGAACAGAATATTTCTTTTAATTGAATTTCCATATTGTTTCGGGTGGGTTTGGATGGCCTAAAGGAAAATGTTACTGATTTTTTAAGTGTTTTCTTCCACTGCAGAAGGCGCAATGGATGGCTCTGCGGGATGTCTGAAGGGTCTACTTATTAGCAATGAAATACACCAGGGAAAGTATTAATTAGTCAACTTAAAAAAGTGTAATGTTTGTTGGAGATGAGCAAATACTTGGAATGATAATCTTGAATTACATTCTGGGATAAAAAAAAGTCCTTATTTAAAAGCATATTGATATTCTTAGTAGTATGTAGGGAGTCCTCTATAGGCAAGGAAAGGGTCAATTACTTAGCATTTTTTTTTTTATTATTCCTGTTCGGGTTTGTCACTGCGACCAGTTTTTAGATCTATTGTGACATTACCCGTATCCTTAGTGTAGTGCATGTCGCATTACTCAATTGCCATTGAGGGGCAATAAAGTATCGATTTTGATACAGTTTTTGTTTTGTTTCCTTAGAAAACAAAACAAGAGTACTGATATTTGCCATGCATCGGAAACCTAGCATCACCCTTGTTTTACTGCTAAATTCTCCCCAGTAGGACCCGGGTTTTAACATTAACAGCAATATCATTCCAATAATGGAACATGTGTTCAGCAATAAGGATTCTAGTATGTTCCTTGCGTACTAGCACTTTCCAGTCTTCGAAGAGTTAGTACATACATGGATCCCTAACCCAATTTGATTTCCTTTGCATTGAGTTTAGCCTCAGATGGTGAGGTTTTTAACTATATGCAAAGTTAAGTTGGTAAACTCAGTTTTATTCAAAAACTGGAAGTCACCAAAACACCAGTAGTAAGGACTAAATACTATAATTCCTTGAATTACCAGAACACATATTCCAAAATTGAAAAATAGGACGACACTAGATTTCGGTTTGGTAGATCTATCACCGCAACGCAACCCAAAAAGGCGATCTACCCACGCTACGGGCTCCGTTAAAGATTGAGCATCTTTCAAACCCCCTCAACCATTCATCCCTCAGCACGGGTCGCCTGACACCTTGGATTGGGGTTACCTGTTTGGTGGACTTTTACCCCCGGAACAGGTGGTCCGTAGTGCTATTCTAAGCCGGCAGCTACACGGGGGCTACTTAGCATTAAAACCCTAGTTCAGCCTTCAACGAGGGATCCGGTACAGGATTCTACAATAATCTCGTACTTCGTTCTGAGATATCTTCAAGGGTGTCCTAAGAAGTTTTTCCTTGAATTTCTCTTATTTGTTTTCAGGTTTTCTTTCAGGATCTCTTGGATTGTGCACCGGAGACTAATTACCAAAAAAACTAAGTACTTCTGAGATTTGTCCAGGATTTTTTTTTTTCTAGGATTTCTCCACGATTTCCTGCTGGGATTCTAGCAGGAGTCCTTCATGTGATCCCTGCAGGATTTTTTAAAGCTTTTTTTTTAAGCTCCAAGAGCTTCTGCTGGATTCCCTCCTGAATCATCTTGAGGATTTAGCCAGGAGGACCTTTTTTGGGAGGGATTCTTCCAGAATCCTGGCAGGGATTTTTCCAGAATCCGGGCAGGGATTTTCCCAGTATCCTGGCAGGGATTCTTCCAGAATCCTGGCAGGGATTCTTCCAGAATCCTGGTAGGGATTCTTCCAGAATCCTGGTAGGGATTCTTCCAGAACCCTGGTAGGGATTCTTCCAGAATCCTGGAAGGGATTCCTCCAGAATCCTGGGAGGGATTCCCCAGATTCTCTTAGCATCCTAGGAGGGATTCTCCCAGATACAAGAAGGAGTAAAAGGACGAGCCAGGGATTGAATCCAGGGCTTTCGCCTAAGTTATACACTTGTCACGTGACTTGTGCTGTGACTCATCAGCGGCGCAGGTTTTTGTTGTGGAGAAGTAAATGTGACTTAGTAGTAGCAAGTTAGTATGTATTTGTTATAAGTAAGTTAGAGTGACTTCTACGCAATCAAAACATGCGCTGCCATAACTCGTCTGCGACATCCCGAGCAGAAGAAAATAACAAGTGAATAACATATCAAGGTATTTATCTTAAATACTACCATACCTTGATATGCCCTTCATTTGGTGGTAATAAGAGGCAAAATAACAAAAACGAATACCAAAATTTTGTATAAATAACACTTAGAAAATAACAAGTCTTGTTATTTCAATAATAAATACATACCTAAAATTCCAATTGCTGTATTTGTTATTTCAAAGTTATTGAATAACAAACTCATAACATTTCTTGTTATTAAATGTTTCATATGTTCAATGACTTCATGATGTAATAGCAAATCTTGTTCTTCGGTTATTTTCACTGCTTAACTAGCGAATACTACATCAATACCAAACTCTTCTCAAATACCTCTAACTGTTACTGTGATGTTCTCATAACATTTCGTACAATACCGCTGCAATAACAATGTTAGGTATTATAGCACATGTTGCTCTTCGCATGGTATTTGTAAGGTATGCCCTTCTGCTCGGGATGTGAGTTGCTTTGGTTTCAGAAAATCCTCCAGGAGTTGCTTCTGAAAATGCTCAAGAGTATCCTCAGCGAATCCTCCAGGAGTTCCTCATGGAAATCTCTAGGCGTTTCCAGGACATCCAGGAATCTCCCGGGAGTTTCTACTGAAAATTATCCTTGATTTACGTGTGGGAATGCTGTAGAAATTCCTTTTAGAAATCTTCTAGGAAAATACTTCAGAAGCTGATGGTTGGAAGCCTCCAGGATTTTTTTTGATTCTAGTATGGGGATCTATTGTGATTAATTATATGTTAGCCATTAGCACAGATTTTCGGCGTCCAGTATCTATGCAGTCATAAACGGGTATTGGTTCAACACCTAACGATTCAGTCACATATATTGAGCCTTTTTCAAAGGAAAAAATCTTTGCTAGTCTAGTTTCATCTATTATTCATGAATAAATTAGTTTTTTGATACCTCCAATAGCTTCTGCTGGATTCTCTGCAGAACTTTTTTCCGGTAATTTCTCAGGACAACTCCCCAGGAGAGATTCCTTCTAGGAATTCTCCTGGATTTTATTCTAAGAATCCTTCAGTAGTTAATTCTATGAAACTTCTAGCAGCTCCCTACTCTAGGGATTCCTTCAGAAAATTATCCAGGAGCTCTTCTGGAATTCATCCATAAATCCGTTCCTTGATTTTTCCAAGAGCTTCTGCTGAATTCTATCCAAAATCTTCTTTAGAAATTTTCTAGGTCCTTCTAGTATATCTTTCAAGAGTTTTACCTGGGAATCCTCCAGGATTCTTTTTCTGGAAATCCTCCAGGATTCATTCTGAAAATTCTTTAGGAGCTCCCTTTGAAGTAATCCTTTGATCCTTCAGCACGCGCGCCGTTGTAAAAAGTACAACACTACCGAAAATCCTCGCTCGTCGTATACAGCGCGAGCGCTGTGCAGTTTCAGCTGCTTGGTGGCGCGCGACCTGAAAGTTGAGGATAACTTTTAGAAATCCTCCAATAGTTCCTTCTGCAAAATCCCCCAGGAGCTTCTTTGAAGATCTCCTGAAGTTCTTTCTGAAAAAAGTTTTAAGTTTCATCTGGTTAAGTTTCATCTAGAAGTTCATTCTAGAAATCTTCAGATTTTTTTTTTTTTTTTTTGAGGATTCCTTGAGTAATTGACAGATGATTTGCCCGGAGAAATTACCAGAGAAGGAATGGATGACCGAATAATACCCCAGGAAGAACTCCTGGGGGAACCCCCAGGGAGGATTCGTGGACAATTCCGTAGATTGAATTCTTAGAAAAATCCTCAGAAGGATTACGGGTATACTTATAATGAAACAGGCAACCTTGATCTTGAATTGATTCATAAAAATACCCGAGCAGAGGAGAATATCAAGTGAATAACTACGAAATCACATAAACTGTTTTTATATCTTGTTTTGTTATTAGTAAATTATCAAGGCATAGCTTTTCCATAACAAATTTTGTAAGATAATCTCATTTTGTTATAATCAAGCTATTGATAAACATTAACTAAATTACATTTAAATAACATGTTTTGTAGAAGTACAAGTTTAGTTATTGTTGTACTATTGATTAACTTATCACCAATACCACAACAGTAACAAGTTTTGAAATCACAGCAACAATTCGACAATTATTACCTGTCATTTTGTGTTGTTCCATTTTTGTATTCAGTTAAGAAGGAAATTTCTGAACGACTCCTTTTAAGAATTCCTTAAATAATTTTCGGATAAGCACTTGGAAGTTCTGGAGGAACCTTTCGATAAATCTCTGGAGTAGTCTTCAAAAGAACTCCTGGTGCAATTTTCTTAGAAATTCCGAAGGTAATTCTTCTTAATTAGAATTCTTGGCAGAATCTTTTGAAAAAACTCCTGGAGAATCCTTCGGAGAAACTCCTGGTAAAATCCTCAAAGAAATTTCCAGTGAAATCTTAAGATGAACTTCAGGACTAATGATCACAGGAAATTCTGAAGGAATCCTTGAAGGGATTCTATGCAGGATTCTGGAGGAATTTCTAGAGGAGTCTTTGAAAATCCAAGAAAGATTCCGTCGAAGAACTCTCGGAGAAATTTTTGGAAGATTTTTGAAGTCATTTATGGAAAAGTTTAAAACTAAATCTGTCGATGGATTTCTGGAAGAAGTTTATGACAAAGTCACTTGATAAACATAAAATATGTTTTTGACGTAATCTTTAGAGAAATAAATTGAAGAATTTTAGAAAAAAATATTGCAAAAATTTCTGGTGAAAGTCCTGTGGGAATAATCAGAGGAAGTTCAGGAGAAATTATAGCAAAATTTTTGGAGGAACCCTTGTAGAATCCTGGAGGATAATGCGACATAATTCTTGAATAAAGGGAAAAATTGGAGGAATTAAAACAAAGTTTCCAGAAAAATTGTAATAATCTGTACAATATTTCTAATATCCAAAAAAAAATCTGCGAAACTGCTCAACAATCTGAATGCTCAACAATTCTAAAAAATCTATGCTGAAAAAAAAAACAAAACAAGAGTCGCAAATTGCTACCGACGATCAAACTTTTTCAAGTACATGTGTTGATTCCAAAACCGTGCTCCGAAAACAATTAAAGTAAAACAGTTTATAAATTACAGGTGGAAACCGAAGCTCGTCGTATTTGGTAATATAGAAATTACTAAATTTCAATTATCTTGCGACTTCAAATCTTTTAGAATGATCTAACAGCTGAATATAGTATTTTTCGATCATTTGAAAATAATTCTCATGTCAGAGGGATGAACCTCATGTTATTGGCGGGTTTGTGCGACAAAGCGAATAATTTTATATAATAAGTATTACACCCGATTCTTTTTTGCACGAGTCGTTATTTTGCTTTAACTCAGTCAATTTTGAACCGATTTTCATGAAATTTTGTACACTGATAGTACTAATCGTGCCTACATGTGTATTTACAACATTTTATGAGAATCGGTTGAAAATTGACTGAGTTATAGCAAAAACCAGACCCGTGCAAAAAATGAATCGGGTGTATAACTTATCCAGTAACGAGTTTGATACCATAACAAATTCTGTTCTCCGATTACTATCAATAACATATTAATATCAAAATAAGTTATTGAAACATTTTCCGAATTCACTGTTATCAAGTTGTTATTGAAACTAACAAAACAAGTTATTGAAATGGGTTTCCAGGAACATTTTTTTGTTATGGAATTTGTTATTTTGCCGCTTATGACAGACAAGTTTATAACACAACATGTTATGGTAATAACTTAAAAATAACCGATTTTATTATTCAGTTATTTTGCCCAAATAACACGGCTCTTTATGCTGTTGTTATTCCCTTCTGCTCGGGTAATGTATCCTGTTTTCCCTTATTTCGTTTAGTGAGCTCTAGCAAAATTCTTTTGGTTGAATCTTTATTTCCGCAAACTTCAACTATTTAAAGCTTCTCTACAAAGTATCTACTCAAGTATACCACATATAACAGAATAAATCATTTTAATTAAGACTGTTCCCACGAAGGGGCAAGGAAAGGCAGGTGGATTCCAATCTCTAACTTTAGAAAATGAGAGTCTGAACTCGAATCCCGCAAAAGCCAAGCAGGTGAAAATGAAATTAAAATTACCTACCGGAAAAGCAAACACACATCCATACACCGGTAGCCATTCGTACACAAAAACTAGGTTACGGTCGCCTGGTTCTCTGCACTCGGATTAGCCATGAGCAGCAGCCAGCACACTACTGTGCCATAAATTGCATTCCCTTTCATCTGTGTACCTCCCGTTGCACTGCTGCGTATCCACCGGAGCTCAGTGTTTCCCAGAAAAAAAGTATAGGTAGGTATCCAGTGAGTGCAACCTGGAAGTCGTAATAAATGTGGGTAAAATCTGGGTCGGAAAAACTACCCGGTGTGAAAACCTCCGAACCCAACCGAGGCAAAAGGTCCCCTCTCTTTTGGAAGGGGGCCGAGCAGGCGGTTGCTCTGGAATGGATCACCCTCGGTGAAATCCATAAAGCTGTGAAGTTTCTAACTCGCATCGTTAGTGGGAGAGTTTGTCCAGGAGCTACCACGACGGTACGGTGGCAGTAGGACCCATGTCGAAGTACAACGTCGATCTTCATGTGTCCGAATTTGGAACTCAAAAGTATGTGAGCTCAACCAAAGAGTGGGTAAACTTGGGTCTCTTTGTCATGGAAATTATGTTGCAACCTCATAACTATAATTCAGAAAGAACGCTTTTCATTGCCATCGCCCTCGTTCTGGCGATGAAAGTGCACAGAGGAGACCGGAGGGAGGTTTTTCATTTAGCTAATTGCATAACTTTACTTCTGCGGTTGCTGGATTGGGTGGTTACGGCTCCGTCGTATACGTATTCCGGATTTCTGTCACACAGTTCTAGAGGCGTGCCAATTAGGATGGTTACATGAATGTGAGGCGAGCGTCGAGCAATGTTTGCAAAGTGCCATTTGTGGGAGCCGAAGCTGGATGAAGTTGTTCCTGCGGGAGTCATGTCTCTTCCTGATTCGATCAAACCTTATACTGTACACACATTTGATGAGTCATCGAATCGGAAAGCAGGAAAACAATCAGCACAATAAATTTACTTTTCTGGCATGGTTTCAAGTCTTACTTGGGGAAGGTGGCCCACAAACGTTGGAACACGCACGTGACTTTCCGTTGATTTGACCAATTTTTGTCGGGAGAGCATATCTCAGTGGTAGCAAGGCGAGGTCGTTTGGATACATGTCTGAAGATGCACCCAGTAGAATATTTCACAAACGTTGAAATGTTGTTGAAAACTTTCATACATTGTACGGAACGGTCGATCTCGAATGAAGCGGCATTGGCAAGTTTGAGTGTGCAACGAACTACAAACAATCGATTCAGAATATAATAGAGACAGTGCTGAGGGTTGGACGGAATGTGAAGGCGGCTACCATGTCACATAACATCGTAAGGCGAATTGGGCAAAATTGCGTATGTTTGCACATTATTGGGGTGTTACGAACGAGCGGCGAGGAAGGTGGATTCGATTCGGATAAACTGCTGCTGTTACGTTGATGGTCTCAAAATGCATGTCAATGTGAAAATGATGATGACAGGATGATATTGGCTTGTCAGAACGAACGGTTGTAGCACCACACCTAACGTAGCACATGGTGGGTCTCCTGTGGTTTAGAATTTACATGTCTGCCGCGGTTATTGCGTAGGTGTGCTCCACACGTAGCGCTTAGCCGTATGGAGGTATGCCATGCCAGTAATGGTACGCGAATTTGTTGATAAGTGAATTGATGAGCTAAATAATGATCTATACAATGGCGACACCAGCTGCTAAGCTGTAGGAAGACTTCGTAGAAGGGATGATTAACAAAGTTCATACTACTCCTCATAAGTTTAACCATATGGTTCCACGGATTGACATGATGACAAATAAGCGCGAGTACTTGCTTCAACACTCGATTCAATCGCAGTGTACTCTTGAATATGTCAGCAAAATTGTTGGCGATTAAAACGACTTGACTTGAATCGACCCATCTGACTTGTAGAGGATTTGCAGAATCCATTCATTCACAAATTCCTAAACAAGCATTAATGGAACACTGGGGTCTCCAGTTAGCCTAGGATCGCCAATCCGAAGACGGCGGTTTCGATTTCCGTTCCGGTCAGGAAAAATTTCTCGACTCCCTGGGCATAGTGTATCATTGCACTTGCCACACAATGTACAAATTCATGAAATGGCAGGCAAAGAAAAGCCCTTCAATCTTGCCTTCAATTAATTACTGTGGAAGTGCTTTAAGAACACTAAGTTGAAGAGAGGCAGGCTAAGTTCAAATGCGAACGTCGAGCCATAAAGAAAAAGAAGAAAAAGAAGGAAACTGTAAATTCCTGCTGCAGAATTTTAATTTATGGATTTTTGCAGATTTCGAAAATAAACTGCAAACAAAAACAACTGAATTAAGTATTTCAAGTTTCAAGAAACAGAAATGTATAGCTCCACAAAAATAAAACATTACATATTATATTTCCCATAGAATTTGATTTCTCTTAAATTCCATTTTCTATGAAAAAATAAAACATTTTTATCACATGCCCGGAGCCCGATTTTGAACGAATCCTTAAGCTGCCGATCCTAATGTTGACAGAGTCATTCCGGTAGTCGAAGTTTTTAAATATTTTCAAATTTAATGGCAGTTTCAGAAGAGCTTCAGAGAGGTTTTCGGGATCCCGGGGGTTCCTTAGGGCTTTTGAAATCTTAGGGCTTAAATCATCTGAAACCGTGAAACTTCCTTGAAAGCCCCCTTAATTCCCCCCGAAACTCATTGAAACATCCCTGAAACCCCCAATTGCCAATTTAATCCCGAAAAAACCCTAATAATGCTTCTGAAATCCCATGGAAGGCCTTTGAAAACTCTTGAAA
This sequence comes from Aedes albopictus, assembly GCF_035046485.1. Lineage (NCBI taxonomy): Eukaryota > Metazoa > Arthropoda > Insecta > Diptera > Culicidae > Aedes > Aedes albopictus. The sequence goes on along the minus strand of NC_085138.1, from coordinate 393,345,456 downwards.
CACCCTGGAGCATCCCTTGAACTCCCATGGGACCCCTTTAAACCTCTGAAAATCTCTGAAACACTCTGGAACGCCCCTGAAACACACAGCCCATGGAACTTCCTGAAACTCCCTGTAACGCCCTCGAAACCCCTTGAAACCCACTGAGACTCGGAAGACGATGGAAAACCCCTGAAACTCCTTGAAGTTCATGGAACGCCTCTGAAATCGCCATGGAATCCCTGAAACTCCCCAGAACGCCCCTGAAAGCATTTTAAAACTCCAGGAACGATCTTGAATTCTTCTGAAACACCCTGAAACGTCACAGAAACTACATCCCGAGTAGAAGGGCATACCTTACAAATACCATGCGAAGAGCAACATGTGCTCTAATACCCAAACTTGTTATTGCTGCGTTATTCTACGAAATGTTATGAAAACATCACAATAACAGTTGGAGATATTAGAGCAGAGTGTGGTATTGACGTAGTATTTGTTGGTTTAGTAGTGAAAATAACCGAAGAACAATATTTGTTATTACATCATGAAGTCATCGAACAAATGAAATTAGTGCTGAAAAATCCATTTCGTCATACCTAAATTCAGTCACCTACAGCTCATTTTAGAAGCTGAACCTGAGAATATGGTATATGAAAAACTTGTGCGGCTAGACCAGTTCTGCAAGAAAGTCACGGAAAAACCGCTAAGAAATGTTATTAGTTTGTTATTAAATAACTTTGGGATAACAAATACAGCACTTGAAATTTTAGGTATGCATTCATTATTGAAATAACAAGAATTGTTATTTTCTAGGTGTTATTTATACAAAATTTTGGTATTCGTTTTTGTTATTTTGCCTCTTATTACCACCTAATGAAGGGCATATCAAGGTATGGTAGTATTTAAGATAAATACCTTGATATGTTATTCTCTTGTTATTTTCTTCTGCTCGGGATGGAACGCCCTAGAACACCCCGCAAACGCCCCCGAAACCCCTGTAAAACACCCCTGAAACCCCCTGGAATGACACTGAAACCCATTGAAAACTCCTGAAATCCCCTGAAACCCGCTGCAATGTCTCTGAAATCCAATGGTAGACGTCTGACACCCCATGAAACCTCCGAAAACCAGTGTTGCAAAATATCAATATAAAAATACATTTCAATGCGAAATTAAGATCAGAAGGCCGGCTCCAGAGGCACGTTATCCTCCGTTATCCTCCATTTGGGAAAGTGAGGTGTACCTTTCTATTGAGGAGGAAATGGTTCAATTTGATCTTTTAGTTTTCGAGCAATTGATGAGCATACACAATTTAACGGTTAACGGTTAACGAGAACTATCCGTTAACCGGTAGAATGCGTTCGCCTCTCAATAACTCGAAAACCAAGAGTTCAAATTGAACTTTTCCCACCTCAATAGAAATTGTGGGATATTGATAGTGAACTTTTAAGTGACCTTTGTGAGGAGCAAATGTTCGTCCAAATGCGTTTACGGTTAACGGCAATCATGCCCACCTCTGCATTTACCATAGGGATATCAATTGGCTGGCCTTTGATCATTCCATTGACATCAAACCCAGTCTCAGTCACCGGCACATACTATTCAAATGAGCCCCAGCAAGCAAGCATAAGTTGTGGTATCGCATGCTTAAAACTTCGTTGGTCATGGTCAGTGATGACCTATATTCCGAAATAGACCTATCATTGACTTGTTTTTATTTTATGGCCGCCAAACCTAAAAATTATCCTATGTGGGTACAACAGTTGTTCAACATTATATACATTTTGACCCGACATTCGAAAATTTTTCAATATGGCGAAATTTGTCAGGGTTTTTTCGTGTCCGTGCCCAGCTAGTCATTTGAGTGACAATTGATTCAACTGTCCAGGAATCACTTCTCATTTGAAATGCGTGCTGGATTCCTGAAATATGTTAAATCATGACTAGACTAGGACCAAAAATGATTGAAAATATATGTTCAACGTTCAAACTCGCTGAGGGGAAACTTCTCTGGAATGCTCATTGAACCTCCTGAATCCCTCTGAAAGAAACCACATGAAACCGTTCCATAGCCCTTTGAACACTCTTAAAACTGCCTGAAACTCACTGTAATTTGGAACGTTCCTGCAACGCACCCCTGGAATCCTCTAGAACCCCCTGGAACATCACTGAAATTCCTTGTAAGGCACCCGAACCCCTTAAAACTCCTTGAAATTCTTTGGAACGTTCATTTTTATCTCCCCTGTTGGGGAAATTAAGCCACTGCGTCCAATAAGCTGAGCTCTTGTGGCATGTCCCACTAGGATATTCGCATCTAGCCAACTAAGGGGCTGTCCATTAATAACGTAAGGTTTTATAGGGGGAGGGGGGGTTGAGAAATCTTACGCGCCATCAGTGTTTGGACGAAAAAGTGATCAGTGAACCACTCGGCAGTTTTTCTTCGCTTCTGTTGGTTCTGTTTCAATTACCAAGCGGTGTATGTTCTCTCGTCGAGTCGCATGGTTCACGAAGGAACACAAAGAGGATACTCCGATATAAACAAGCTGCGGCGATGAGCGGGCATCGCTAAGTGTAACACTTACCGATGATCGCTCATCGTTGGCTTGGGGCAACTGTGAATAATCGTTATTTTCATCAGTATTTAATGCGGTTTCGCTTTAAAAACGTGAAATACTATTTAATTTAACTGTATTCATGACGTTGCAGGTTGTGTAGTCACAATAAAAAAAGAATTGTGGCAATAAAATATTCTTACCGAATGCATCGCTTTCATTAGCGTCATCGAGCATCTTCTCTCTTGATTGCGCTCTCGTATCGAACCGGGCAAGAGAATGAACAGCATTTCGGGGAGCATTCGCCTTGACGGAGGCTCTCTGAGAGAATTGCGCTGTGCGTGAAAACAATTTTTTTTAACATGGGAAAGGATAGGAGCTGCATTTTCAAATGCTTCTAAAATATTTCAGGGACTTCAGATTGAAAAAAAGTGTTAATGTTTTGCAATATACTTTCAATTAGCTACACTTTAACTGGTTTTAGACAAAAAGTTTTAAAATCACAATGTTATGCCTATAATATAGCGCATCAAAATCTCATTCGATAACATTAAGAACGTTTTGCTTAAAAAAAATTCTACAAAGAATTAGAAGCATTTGAAAATGCAGCTCCTATCCTTTCCCATGTTAAAAAAATTTGTTTTCACGCACAGCGCAATTCTCTCAGAGAGCCTCCGTCAAGGCGAATTACCGATCATGTTGGTTCATGAAATGTTACATTCGCGAATGTATCACTTGCTGAGCATGGACCATTCAGTGGTTCGCGATAAAAATCCACACACTGCGCGCCATACAAAAATATTTGGCCTTTCCATACAAAAAATCTTACAAGTGGGGGAGGGGGTGTCGAAAACTCTCAAAAAATCTCTTATGTAATTAATGGACAGCCCCCAATTACCATGTGGCATGTGGAACGTTCAATAAACCTTCAAAAACCTAATGGAATACCTCTGAAACTTCCTGGAACTACCTTTAATCCCATTGAAACTCCCTGGAACGCTCCTGAACCTCCTGAAAAAATACTGAAATACTTTCAAGCCCCCTATGAAACACTTCTGGAATGTCTCCAAAATCTCGTGAAATCCCTGTAACGCCCCTGAAACCCATTGGACAGTTCTGAAACGCAGCTGGGACCTCGTGGAACCCCCAGGGACGCCCGCTAAACCCTCTAGAACCCCCTGAACGCCCTGAAGTCCGCTGGAACACCCCTTGAAAGTCTATAAAATCCTCTGAATTCTCATAGAACATCAATAAAGCTCTATGGAACAAACATGAAACTACCTGGAACTCCACAGCAATTCCTTGAAGACCCCTGGAACGCTCCAGAAATTCCCAGGGATACCTCTAAAATATCCCTGGGTCCCTTTGGAAGCTTTTAAAACACTTCCGGAACGTCCCTGAAGCCAGAATACCCTCTAAAACTCTCTGAAACCACATAAAACACCTATGAAATTCCCTAGAGCCCCGTGTGCCCTCTCGAATGCTCCTGCAAAACCCGTAGAACCCCCTGAAACCTCTTAGAATACCCCTGGTGCGCCCCTGTACAAATGAAATTGAAAACAAGTCTGGCAGTCATGCTAATTAGTTTAGCATAAGCTAAACCAGTGATCAACAATTGTGCCGTGGATGTATATACACACAGTCGTTGCTTAGAAAATCAATATAGGTAATTCAAATCTGACACGTGTGAAGTGTCGGTAATAAACAACAAACAAACAAACTCTGAATGTCGTGCTAATTGGTGGGTTTTGGATTTGTAGTTTATCACAAATATAATTAGTTCCGTTTTGCCTTTCTCGTACACCAAAGTGTACTGAAAGGCTATATGTTCACTCAAAACACGAATTTTCGATAGAAGGCTCGGAGGGTCAAGTCACATATACCAATCAACTCAGCTCGGCGAATTGAGATGATGTCTGTATGTGTGTATGTGTATGTATGTATGTACATATGTATGTATGTATGTCTGTGTACAAAAAAGGTCACTCACTTTTAAGGCACTTCCCATTGGCCGATTTTTCGGATTATAGCTCGAATCCAACCGGAATTTTACCGCATTGTTTCCTAATGAATATGGTTCGGATCGGTCCAGCCTTTCCGGAGTTATGGAAATTCCTTCAGGGATTCTTTCAGAAACTCCTGCTGGTATTCTTTCTGAAATTCATTCAGCAATCCCTTCAAAAATAGCTCCAATGTAAAGTGACCAGACATCCCGCGTTTCGCGGGACATTCCCGCATTTTGACCAAATGTCCCGCGACAAATTATGTCCCGCGAAATGTCCCGCGTACGCCTCAAATCGTAAAAATATCCCGCGTTTGAAAAAAAAATCAACAAGCATTCAAAATATTGTACTAACTGCGCACAGTCAGTTGAAAAATCTGGAGGGAAATCGTTGCCCGAAGTTAAAATCTTTCCAAGCCCAGTATAGTAAACATTTTTCAGAAATTTATTTTGACTGTTATTTTTTTCAAATGGGTGAATATCAAAACCTTCATTGACTGGTAGGCGGTTCAAACGAGTACGCTCGTTAATTAAATTCTTCCAATAAGTTAATCAATTTTGACAGAGAAGCATCCGAGCTACTTAAGGAAATAGTAGGCAAATGACAAAATTGGACAAGCAGAAGCTACATTGGTTAACATTTTCAGGCACTTTGAGGGTAATAATAACCTCAAAAAACTGTAGAGTACACGTCATGCTTGTCAGCCAAAAATACTGTAATAAACGATTTTTGTTTCAGTGGTGTACGAAGTTTGAACCACCTTAATTTTAATTTTGGAAGCAATTGAAAATTGAAATATCAAAACGATTTTTGACAGCTAGATTTAATTATCAGGTTTCTTTTGAAGACTGTAGAAATAATGTTTATGAGTTTGTCCAACTTCTGCGAAGTTCACAGAAAGATATGCTTGGTTGAAGAAATGAGTGCTTAGTATTCTACGAACAAAAAAAATCGTTACGTAAAAAAAGATCACGATTTCGCCTTACTATGCATCTTTCCAAATTAATGTCCCGCGTTGGAGCTCTGATCATCTGGTCACTTTACTCCAATGAATTCTTGAGATATCTATAGGGATTTCTTCAGGAATTTGAACAAGAAATTTACTCAATAGTTCTACCATTCCAAGGATTTCTCCAAAAAAAACCCACTCCAATTTTTCAACAGTCATGCTTTTGAACCATGCTTTCGGTCTCCAATCCGGAGACTGCGGGTTCGATTCCCGTTTCGGACGGGGAAAATTTTCTCGACTACCTGGGCATAGTGTATCATTGTACTTTCCTCACAATATACAAATTCATGCAATGCAGGCAAAGAAAGCCCTTCAATTAATAACTGTGGGAATGCTCAAAGAACACTAAGTTGAAGCGAGGCAGGCCAAGTTCCAGTGGGAACGTAGAGCCAAACAGAAGAAGAAGAAGTAGAAGCTTTCGAATCAGTTGAAAGGGCACAAAGTGAGTAGCAGAGCAGTATAAGACACTTAACTTAAGGTGAAACTGGAAGCATTTTCTCATTTTTTCGGTTTTTGATTTTTTATTAAATAACGAAGCAATATTTTCAAAATCGGTTTTCGTAGAGCATGGGTCGTAGAGCATGGGTCAAGGTATCTTCTGAATTTTTTTGAGGTGGAAAATGTTTTCCATTTTTGCAGAAACCATTTTTTTGTGGAATTTTGTTAAAAATGGTTTCTGCAAAACCGAAAAATATTTTCCACTACAAAAAAAAATCAGAAGATACCTTGATCCATACTCTACATGTGCACGAAAACCGATTTTGAAAATATTGCTTCGTTATTTAATAAAAATCAAAAACCAAAAAGTGAGGAAATGCTTCCAGTTTCGCCTTAAGCTCAAGTCAGTGCATGTTACTCTGCGTAATCGTTGAAATTCAACGTAGATAGAAATCGCGAAGAATCATAAGGGATTTGTCATATCAGGACTGGAAAGGGGTGCAGTACTACTGCATCGTAGTTTTTTTTTTCAGAAGATTAATGTCAAGAAAACAACTTCAGAAAGGTTGAGAAGTTATTCAAATTGAAATCAAACACCATGAATTCGTTGTTGTTGTTGTTTTTTTTGCAGCGAAGTCTTATTTAAATATTACTGACAAAGAACACAAAGTTATCGAACAAATCCACCCTCCAACACAAAACATCATGATAAATGTAGATCAGAAGAAATCTTCTCCAGCACCTGAGGCCACACCGAACCGCAATCACCATCACTCGAAAACTTGATTTGTTTACATTTAATCCTTGCCGGGGCTTTTTGATGTCGATAAACAGACGGTTCAGTTTGTACAACAACTCACACTTCCCTACGAAGAAGATCCATTGGCGATGATTTTGCCAGTTAAATCTCCCCCGTTCTAGGTATTTGCCTTGGCAAGCAGCAGTAATAACCGTTTGTCTCTTTGCTTTAAATTGCTTTATTTTCCCTCCTTGAACTTGACTTCCTCCCGAGTCTCGGTGGAATACTTCCAAGTCAGCACGTGTTCGTGGAGGTCAAAATTTAATTTAAATCAAATTTTAATTATTTCTCTAAACCACTTCGCCCGTTTAATTACGAAACCGCTTGTAACAACATCGCACAAGGACAGCACGGTGCGGTGGTTGTGCCGGATTAGACCGAGCGTGAACTAGCCTAGCTGTGAAAAGTGACCTGGAAAAACCACAATCATCTTTTGAGGAGGTCTGCCGGCGAAGATGCTGCGATTTTACACGGAAAGATAAATACCATTCAAATGAGGGGAGGAATGATTTATGGCGAAGTGCTTGTGGTCAACTTTGTGTCTCCCGAGTCACCATCATTATACGCGGTATTTGGGATCACACAGCACGTGTTCATCAATCCGGTTCGTGCAATCGCTGCCAGTCAGTGGAAATAAATTTTCCCGTGATAGGGCAATGAATATCGATGAGGAGATCCGCTTGTAATTGGATTATTTCATAGAAGATGAAGCGTGCCATTGGCATTCTTCGAACCCCGGCCAACATTGACATAACTGGAATTTATCGGAACATACTTATAACATGCACGTAATGGATATTTTCCTCATATCCAAAGAACTGGCAAAGGGACACATTCCAGGATGAAAGTAGGTTAGTTGTCGTCCGGAATGACTTATCCGTCTAAACCACATCGTTGAGGGCAGTCGGGGTGCGGAAATGAAGCTTTTGCGGTGTGCTGAAGCATTAATTTAGTTAGATTTTTCTCCGGGAAGTCTGCCTTTCTGTTCGGATTGAGGGACACATTAGAGATGGAATATTTACAAGCATGTCGTCAACGATTTTAATACGAATCAAAGGTAGGGGATAGGACATTGTATTACTTACTTCCAGGCCCGGATTTAAGGGGGGGCAAAGGGGGCAAGTGCCCCGGGCCCCCCGATGAAGGGGGCCCCCCAAGAAACCGAAATACAATTTATGTTTTTCAACGGAGCCCTATAAAATTCACGTCAATGGGCGTTCATATTTGGAAAAGGGCCCCTACAGCCACATCTATTAAGGCGTGGATATTCATCAAGACCATACTAAGGGTGACGCGTTCAACTCCCGGTCGGTCCAGGAACTTTTCGTAAAGGTAAATCCCTGACTTCCTTAGGAAAAGAGTGTCTTCGTGCCTGTCACACGATATACACATACGAAATGGTCATTGATAAAGGAAACTATTTGTTAATAACAGTTCCACAGTTACTGTGGAAGTGTTCATGAAACACAAAGGCGAGAAGCAGTGTCCCACTGGGGACGTCACACCAAAAAAGGTATCTAAATTATTTTTGGTCATTTATCTGGATTTTCTCTTAAGAATAATTCAAAATCACAATTTTTGGTGCAGTATTTAAAAATACGCGATTTTCTCTAAAAATCCTTGGAAGTTCTTATCGAGTGGAAACAATTTTCCGTGACTTCAAGTTGACACAAAAAGTGTCTCTAAGCAGAGTGCATGAAAGATTAAGCTTTTGAGAGTAATTGTAGATCAATATAAATTTCAATCGTTTTACAAATTTATCTATTATTTCACAATGATTATATATGCGTCTGTTGATTATGATTATATGCTAAAAACAAATGCCTAATATTCATTTGCATCAGTTCGTTGCTATCATAGGAAAGAGAAGATAATGAATTCTGGAGATGTTTGGGAGTTAAGGCTAGATTTGAAAACCGAGTGTCCTCGAAACAGTAGCTTTCTATATCTTTATGTTGGGTTTTACTGAAGATATCAAGATTTATTTCTACAGTTGCTCCCAAGAGACTAATCTTTGTATATACTCGTCGATCTCGTGCAATCTCAAATAAAGTTGCTCTATGTTTTAGTCGATTTTTAACTGAACGCTAAGTTCCTAAACTTGCATAAATGTTTTCAATTCGGATGGTTGTTTAAAATATATGTACTATCTGAACAAGATGAGCCAAATATCAAAATAAATGTTCGAATAATTTTATATTTGTCGGAATTTTGAAGAAGTTCAGAAATCAGAAGTTCTCAATATTAAGCCTAAAATAGTAATCATTAAAAATATAATAATACATAAGATTAGGAAAAAAACGTAAGTGTATGGTTCATTTTTTAGAAATTTCGATTCTGGGGGCCCATTTTATAGGGTTTGCCCCGGGCCCCCTGAGGCCTAAATCCGGCACTGCTTACTTCTCCTAGAACGGGATTTGACCGGTGCATTCTACAACTTTCATCATAAGCGCTAATTCCCGTCACATCAAATGGCAAATATACAATCATTTAAGATATACCAACATATTGTCAATGCCTCATTAGATGGAAACCAAAAGATGTCGGCTATTGATAACCAGGCTCTTTAGAACTGGAAATCGAACAATTATGCAACATTTCACGTTTCAATTTCACTCCACTGTGATTTTACAAATTTTCTCATATTGATATATGTTGCCCTTTACTAGCATTTACTATATTTGCTGGTATTTCATAAACATACAGAAAAACTTGTGATGAGAGGGACAGAATGTTGCTAATTGGCTCAGTTTAGCTTTCTATTCCACAGAATCATCACCTGTTCTGTGGCTTAGTTGGTTAAAGCGCCGGTCTAGCGAATACGGAGTCGTGGGTTCGAATCCCACCAGAACACGATTTTTTCCACAAATTCAACTCTTAATTTGTCAATTAGCAACATTCTGTGCCTACTAACTACAAATTTTTCTGTTTGTTTATGACATACCAGCAAATCTGGTAAATACCAGTAAAGAGCAACATACACTACCCGTCATAAGTACAGACTCACAAAAAGTATTGCAACAATATTGCATCACCCTGACTCACTTCGATATCTCCAAAACCTGAGGACTTACAAAGATGCTGTCTTCAGGAAAGTTATTCGGAAGACCAAAAGCGACAACTTTTCTGAAGGCGGCATTTTTGTAGGTGTTCTGGTTTTAGAGATATCGAGGTGAGTCAGGGTGATGCAATATTGTTGCAATACTTTTTGTGAGTCCGTACTTATGACGGGTAGTGTATATCAGTGCTTCCTGGAGAAATTGCTGTAGGAATTTCTAATGGAATTTCTGGAGGAATTCCTAAAGAAATACCTGGGATAATTCCTGGAGGTATTCTAGGTGGAATTCCTGTAGGAGTGTCTTGTGAAATGCCTGGATGAAATCCTGGATGAATGCCAGGGGGAATACCTTAAATAATTCCTGGATGAATTCTGGGAGGAATTCCAGAGGCAACTCCTGGTGGAATTTTTAAAGTTACTCCTAGAAGAGTTCGTGAGTGAAATCCTGGAGCAAAGCGTGAATAAATCTCTGGAGCTATCCCTATAGCAATTTTTGGAGGAACTTCTAAAAAATACCAGGAGAAAATTCCTAGATGTTTCCCAAGAGGAATTCCTGAACTTCTGAAGGAATTCCTGGTTCAATTTCTGGAGAAATTCCTGTAGGAATTCGTGAAGAAATACCTGGGGTAATTCCTGCAGGAATTCTTGGTGGAATTTCTGGAGGAGTCCCCAGAAAAATACCGGGATGGAATCCTGGAGGAATGCCTGAAGGAATACTTTCATTATTTCCTGGGTTAACTCCGGGAGGGGAATTCTTGGAGGTGCCCCTGAATGAAATACTGGAGGAATGCCTGGATGAATCACTGGATAAATCTCTATAAAAATCCCTGAAGGTATTCCTAAAAGGATTCCTGGAGCAACCCAAAGAGGAATTCCAGAAGGAATTCCAAAGGGGAACCATTGTAGACATACTTGTAAAAATTCCTTGAGGAATCTCTGGAGATTTATTTTTTTTTTTTTGAGAAATCTCCAGAGGAATCTCTGCATGAATTCCGTGAGGAATCCCTGGAGGTATCCGTAGAGAAATCCCTGAAGGAATTCCTGGAGGATTTCCTTGAAGAATCACTGAAGATCTTTCAAAAAGAATCCTAAGAGGAATTCCTGAAGGAATACTTGAAAGAATTCCTGGAGGAGTTCTTGGTGGAATCTCTGGAGGAATTCCTTGAGGTATCTCTAGGAAAATCTCTGGAGACATTCCTGGAGATATTCCTAGAGAAATTCCTGCAGGTCTGCCTGGAGTAAACCTGAAGGAATTCCAGGAGGAACCCTTAAAGACATGCCTGTAAAAAATCCTGGAGGAATCATTGGAGATTTTTTTTTGAGAAATCTTTAGAGAAATTCCTGCAGAAATCTCTGCATAAATTCCGTGTGGAATCCCTGGAGGATTTTCTTGATGAATCACTGAAGAATTTTCAAGGATTTAATGGAATCTCTAGAGGAATTCCTTGAGGTATCTCTAGGAAAATCTCTGGAGAAATTCCCGGAGAAATCCCTAGAGAAATTCCTGATGATCTGCTAGGAGTAAACCTTGCAGAAATCCTTGGAGGAATTTTTGAAAGTTTACCCGGAGGAATCTCTGGATGAATTCCTGGAGGAGTCATTAGATAAATTATGGAAGAAATTCCTGAAGAAATTTGGAAGATTTTCTGAACGAATTCCTGGAGGAATCCTTAGAATAATTCCTGGAGAAACCTCTGAAGCAAATAATTAGAGTAATACCTGGAGGAAATTCAGGAGGAACTTCTGGATAAACTTCTGGCGGAGTTCCTGTAGAAATTCCTGGCGGAAGAAATTCCTCGAAAAAAATCTGAAAGTATACCTGGCGGAATCGCTGAAGGAATTTCTGAAGAAATTCCTATTAGAATCTCTAGAGGAATTCTGGGAGAGACCTCTGGAAGAATTCCAGGAGCAATTGCTAGAAATATTCTTGGATGAATCCCTGGAGGTATTCTTGCAGGAATACCAGAAAAAAAATCTTTGGGAATTTTAGCAGATATTTCTGGAGGATTCCCTGCAGAAATTATTTATTTATTTATTTTGAACTTTCAATTTTGGGTGAATTCCAAATTTACATGTTGATATCGTTTTCAAAAAGGCACAAAACCACTTGATCTTTTAAAAATACATTATAAACATCCCTGCAGAAATACCTGAGTGCGCTGCAGGAATTTCTGTAGGAATTTCTATAAGAATTCCTGGATAATGTCCTGGGGTAATTCCTGGTAGTATTCTTGGTGGAATTCCTGGAGAAGCCCCTGCAGAAATGCTTGGATGAAAACCTGGAGAAATACCTAGAAAAATTCATGGATGAATTTATGAAGGAATCCCTGGATCAATTCCTGGAGAAATTTCTGCAGAAATTGCTGGGATAATTCCTGGTAGAATTCTTAAAAGAATTCCTGGAGGAATCTTTAAATGAAATCCAAGAGGAATTGAGGAATTCCTAGAGCAATCCCTAGAGGATTTCCTAGAGGAATTCCTGAATGAATGTATGGAAGAAGCCCAGGGAGAAATTCTTAGAGACATGCCTGCAAGAATTACTGGAGGAATCTCTAGAGAAATTCCTTGAGAAATCTCCAGCGGAATTCCTGCATAAATTCCATGAGAAATCGCTAGTGAAACCTCTGGAGAAATTCCTGGAACATTTTCTTGAAGAATTACTGGAGTACTTTCAGGAAGAACCTCTGGAGGAATTCCTGGAGGAATCCCTGAAAGATTACTGAAGGAATTCCTGGAGGAATCTCTAGAGCAATATCTTGAGGAATCTCTGGAGGAGTCTCTCAGAAGTCACTGCAAATAACCACAGAAAGAATTCCCGGGAGAAAATTCTGAATTTCTGAAGAAATCCCATGAGGAATCACCGAAGCAATTCTTAGGGAATCTCAGGAGAGGCAAAATTCCTGGTTTCTGGTTCTTGGAAGAATTTCTGCAGGAATCCCTGGACGAAAAAAAAATATTGAAGGAATACTTGGATGAACTCCTAAAGGATACTTTGTACAGAATGTTGAAGCAATTTCAGGATTATTTTTTTAATCTTTCTGAAAGAATTTCGGGAAGACATTTCTGCAGAAATACTTCGAATAATTACAAATGGAATTATTGGTGCAATATCTAGCGGAATTCTGGAAGGAATATATGGAGAAATCCCTGAAGAAATCTCTGAAGGAATTCTGGAGTAATACCTTGATGAATCTCTGGAGATATTCTTGAAGGAAAAAGCGAAAACAGCACTGGAACAATCACTGGAGGAACCTATAAAGATATCCCAGTACAAATCCCCGAAGATATGTCAGTTAACGCCGAGCCCGCGCAATTATCACCAACTTGCACATCAGCAGACAACGCACGTGGACCAGCACCAGCACCAGCACCGGCACCGAGGTCAAGTTACACCCGTGAGTCGACAACAGATAGGAATGCCAGACTAGCAAGTCTGTTAGGTAGCTCAGGGAACGTTAGGCCTTTGTAATAATTAATATGAGAGAATAAAATCAGTCTTAGTTCAACAGTGAAACGAAATAGTCGTTTTTTAAAAACCCCTTCCGGGACGAGTAACTGATAGTTGGCGCAGCCGTGCCGGATTCGGTTCAGTGATAAGCGCGTGTTTCAAGTGTAAGCCACCGCTAAAGGAAAATTAGCGGCTTGTGTGAAAATCGACAGTTAAGTTGAGTGTTTTCATCGGCAAGCGCATCCTGAGGGAACATCAGGAGGAACAGCACTGACCCACAGGACTGGATCCCGGCGAGACGAACCCTCCCAGATCATCGGAATCGAGGAACACGATCATCGGTGGTCAAAGGTTAGTCATAGCTTAAGTTTAATTTAATCCATATTAATAGAGAAAGTGAATATTATTTAGTTGAATATTGAAGTGAATACTATTTTTTTTAAGTGACTCCTATTTGTGCAGTGCAGTGTGAAAAGAAATAATGCCGACAAGACAATCTACCGTCTCCGACTTGCAGGAGCAGATAGATAATCTCCTACGAATTGTAGAAGATCAGAATGTTAGAGCAGAGCGCACGAATGAGCTGCTACAAGCCCTTCAGGCTGCAGCTCCTGCTCAGCCAACAGCCCCCGCACCATCCGTGCAGTTGGCTCCGGCATTTCCAAAGATTCCGGACCTAATTAGAATGGTCCCGGAATTTAGCGGAAACCCACGCGATCTACCACGGTGGATCGACTCCGTGGAAGAAAAATTAACAGAATCAAAAAAATTTATGCCGCCACAGGATATTCCTCAAATTCTGCCCATTTGGACGGGCATAATTAGAGATAAAATCAAGGAGAAAGCAAGCGATGCCCTCTCCGCGAGTCACACCCCTTTGGAGTGGGACTCAATAAAGAATACACTAATAGAGTATTTCGGAGATAAGTCCAGCTTATCTACTTTAGTGTCGAAAATGACAACCTTAAAACAAGGCGGACAAACAGTGACAGAATTTTATCAAACAACGAAGTCACTACTGGCAGAAATCAATGCCAAAATTTTAATTACCAACAACACGCCAAACGAAGCAAAGGCCATAATGGGTACCTACGAGACCCTTATAGTTAATGCGTTCGTTGACGGGTTGCACGACGCGACATCGGATCTAACAAGATCCACCCGTCCCAAATCTCTCGCTGATGCGTACCTCGTTGCTTCCGAACACGAAGCGGCGATACACAGGAGACGCGAAAAGATTATAAAACAACCAATGAATGTTTTTAAAACAATTAAAGCCCCCGTTGCTACTCATAATAGGCAGCCTACGTATGTGCCGCCGGCACAACCGAGGCCCTTTTTTCCACACAATCAGCGATTAGCAAGACCGTTTGTCCCCAACCAAGGCTTAGCGATCAAACAGGAACCAAAATCGCATACTGGACTAAGGCCGCCCTTTAGGCCCGGGCATATCAACGTGCACGAACAGTACATCGATGAAGAAGGGCAACCACCCACTTCGTCGCAATACAATCTTGCATACGAAGAGGAAGCAGAATACGAGCCTGGTCAAAGCTATAACTTTCAACAAGAAGAATTAGCCAATCATGAACATGACGCAAATTTTTCTCCAGACTTAGAACGAAACCCCCCGACGTGATTAACAATTTCCTTCCTTATCTAGAGCTCGACACCAGTCTTGGGAAAATTCGTCTTCTCATTGACACTGGTGCGAACAAGAATTATATCTCGCCCAACTTAATTGATCCAAAACATATTAAATGTTTCCAACATCAAGTTAGAAACATCAAGGGTACATTTGATGTCGACGGGTACATCGAATGGAATCCATTTGAAAGTATCATAAGAAACTATGCTCTTCCAAAGCAAACGTTTTTTCTTTTCCGTTTTCATAATTTTTTCGACGGACTTATAGGATATGAAACTTTGCGTAACCTAAATGCCATCATCAACACCGCAAATAATTCTTTATTTATCGGTGACAATGAAATACAAATGCTTAAAAAGTTCCCGAAAATGACAGAGTGTAATTTTCTAGAATCTTTATTACATAAACCAATAACAACCCCTTTTGAGAATGGTGATTTTTATATCGAGCGAGATACAGAAGTCTCCCCAAACATCATCATACCATCCGGAGTTTATCGCGCTGAAAATAATCAAGCGATAATCCCTCTAATGAATCTTGATCAAAAACCCGGTATAGTTTCATTAGATCTTGACAGTATACCACTAGATATTTGTAATTTTGAGGAAATTGCCCCACCTGTAACCACAAACAAGCTGAGCACTAAGTTCAGTAAACAATTAAGATTGCTTTATCTTAATCAGGAAGAACGGAATGGTCTTATTAAAGTGCTAGCTAAGCACGAAAATACATTTTTCCAAGAAGGAGCTAACCTAAGCTTCTCGGATGCAATAAAGCACCGAATTA
Source organism: Aedes albopictus (assembly GCF_035046485.1). NCBI lineage: Eukaryota > Metazoa > Arthropoda > Insecta > Diptera > Culicidae > Aedes > Aedes albopictus. The sequence goes on along the minus strand of NC_085138.1, from coordinate 393,329,736 downwards.
AAACTACTGACGATCTTCCGTGCTACACAAAGAGCTATAGATATCCTTTTTGCCACAAAGAAGAGGTGCAAAAACAGATATCTGGAATGCTCCAACAAGGGATAATCAGACCCAGCACTTCTCCTTGGGTATCACCCATATGGATCGTCCCAAAGAAAGTAGATGCTTCGGGACAAAGGAAGTGGCGCCTGGTTATCGATTACAGGAAATTAAACCTGAAAACTATTGATGATCGGTATCCTATACCGAACATCACTGAAATCCTTGACAAACTTGGGCGTTGTCAATATTTTACGACTCTCGACCTTGCATCTGGCTTCCACCAGATAGAGGTACATCCGGAAGACATCCCGAAGACCGCTTTTTCAGTGGATCACGGATTATATGAATTCGTGAGGATGCCATTTGGATTGAAGAATGCTCCAGCAACCTTTCAAAGGGTGATGGACCATGTCTTGAGAGATTTGATTGGCAAATGTTGTCTTGTTTACATGGACGACATTATCATTTTTTCATCGTCTTTGCAGGAACACCTGGTAAACTTGTCCAAAGTCCTTCAGGCCTTGGAGAAAGTTAACCTCAAGGTGCAGCTTGACAAAAGCGAATTCCTGAAAAAGGAAGTCGCTTTCTTAGGCCATATCGTAACGAATGAAGGCGTAAGGCCTAATCCGGAAAAGATTGATGTAATTAAAAAATGGCCAATACCCAAAAACCAGAAAGAGCTTAAAGGCTTCCTGGGTCTTTTGGGATATTACAGAAGATTTATAAGAGATTTCGCTAAGATAACGAAACCTCTTACAGCCCAGCTCAGAAATGGAGAAAACGTCGAACACACTCCACAATTTCTGAAAACTTTTGAAACATGCAAAAATCTGCTTACTTGTAGTGACGTGCTACAGTATCCAGACTTTTCTCTACCTTTTATCCTGACAACAGACGCAAGCAATTTTGCAATTGGTGCCGTCCTGTCACAAGGAACTATTGGTAAGGATAGGCCAGTCGCCTATGCTTCCCGTACCCTTACGAAGTCTGAGGAAAACTACTCAGCTATCGAAAAGGAGCTTTTGGCTATTGATTGGGCCACTAGGCACTTCAGGCCATACCTTTTTGGGAGAAAATTCACGTTATACACGGATCATCAACCGTTAACGTACGCTCTAAATTTGAAAACCCCGAATTCCAAATTAGTTAAATGGAGATTGAGATTATCAGAATATAATTTCACTCCTGTTTACAAACCTGGAAAGCAAAACGTCGTCGCCGACGCTTTGTCCAGAATTCCAGTGGGAAACTCTGAAATCAATGTCAATGAGGAAGCTCCTGAGGAACCTACTGATGACACATCAGATGATTCTTCAGTGCATTCTGCCGACTCAGATGTCACTGATTACATCCCATGCACGGAGCAACCTATAAACCACTTTTCAAACCAAATCATTTTGAAAATTGGAGAAACGGATAGTGAAACATTTCAAGAAATATTCCCAAGAGTCTACCGACGGGTTATCACCAAACTTATTTTTGGAGTACCCACACTTATCGGAATCTTGAAAGAATACACTAATCCGAAAAGAGTCAATTGCATCATGTGTCCCGAAAAAGTTATACCAACCCTTCAGGTTGTGTACCGTAACTATTTCAGCCAACACAAAAATTTTAAAGTGAAAATTTCACAAAAACAGCTGATCGACATTACGGCCGATGAAGAACAGGATTTGCTCATTGAGCAAACCCACGAATGCTCTCATCGTGGAATTAACGAAAATTATGACGAAATTTTAAGAAGGTATTATTTCCCCAATTTGAAGAGGAAAATAAGACAATTCGTCATTATGTGTGACACATGCAACCGTAACAAATATGAAAGGAAACCATATAAAATTAAATTTGGAGAAACTCCGTTGCCGAAAGCCCCTATGGAAATCGTACATACCGACATTTTCATAGCGCAACCGAATATCTTCTTATCGTTTGTAGATAAATTCTCAAAGTATGCTTCTCTCATAGCTATTAAGTCTAGATCAATACCCCACGTAAAGAAAGGTTTGATCAAATATTTTTCAATACACGGATTTCCGAAACTACTTATATCAGATAACGAACCAGCGATAAAATCTATAGAAATAAGAAGTCTTCTTTGCGAACTAAACATCCAACAATTTTTCACCCCTGCCAACCATAGCGAAAGCAATGGCACGGTAGAGCGGTTTCACTCCACATTGAGTGAGATATTTCGTTGTAATCGTGATAGGTTCCAAAACGTTTGTCAAAAAGAAAAGTATCTTTTGGCATGCACCATGTACAACAATGCTATCCATTCTTCAACGAAATTAAAACCCAGAGAGATTTTTAGAGCCTGTAAGGATGGAGAAGAAAGGCCTCTCGACATGGAAAAAATAATTGAAGCCAGAGATCAACTTTTCGACGAGGTCGCTCTACGAGCAAAGATATGCCAACAGAAACAGCTAGAGTGGCACAATAAACGAAGAGAGAATCCACCTCCTCTTGATTCTGGTCAGGATGTGTTAAACAGACGACAAGGAATCAAACAAAAAACGAGAGATTTGTTCGAAAACGTGGTAGTAGATACAGATCGCCATCAAACCTATGTAGATGGTGCAAGACGCAAATTGCATAAAGACAAATTGCGCCGCGTTAGGAAATAGAACAGGTCTCTCTCACTTTTACATGATTGATTTATAATATGCTAATACGTTCTCCTATCTTCCTTTAGGGAAAATGGAAAAGAAAGAAAAATTCCCCAAATTCAACAGTAATAACAAAATGATTAACCGAAAGAGCATTTTCGGCACTTTAAGGAGGGAGGATGCACCCTCTACCATTTCCAACTTTTGCAAGAAAAAGAAGAACAAACATTTTTTGTAAATATTCAGAACACTTTCGCAAATTGTGTCATTTCAATTTATTAGCGTAAACGTGTAGCTCAGTGCAAAACATTTACTTCTTCGATTATTGTAACGTTGTTCAACCAATCAAATCAATTTATAACGAAACACGATCAATATTTAATTTTTCATAGAGTTAAAACGAATATAACACAACTAACATTAGCCTTAATTTCACAGATGTTACGTCTCACATTCATGTTATTCATCGCGTTTTTTATGACATCATGCGAGCCGCTACTACACATCATAAACACTTTAAACAATCCTATTGTTCAAATCAAAATAAGTGATTGCAAAATTCAAACAGGATCCATAAAAATAATACATCCAGTTAATTTAGGCACAATAGAAGAAACCATTGAAAGTCTTACAAACTCATTTTATAACAAACTAACACCTACTAACCCATTACACGAGGTCATAAAGTTCAGGATAAAAAAGCTCTATTCGACTCTATACGGACTGAAACCTCAGCAATCACGTCGACATCGAAGATGGGATTCCCTTGGCACCGCATGGAAATGGATCGCAGGAACGCCGGACGCTCAGGACCTCCAACTCATCAACTCCACAATGAACGACCTTATCAACCAAAATAATCATCAATACAGGATAAACGACAACATTAATAATAAGATTACCCAGCTGACACAAACAGTTAATGATATAGTAAATTCGATCAACGTAAACAAGGCCAGCATGGACACAACAGATGCAATCACCACGATGCTGAATATCGACGTCATCAATGAATTATTGGACAACATACAAGAGGCGATCACTCTTACGAGAATATCCATCGCAAATCACAAGATACTGTCTACGCGAGAGATAAACGTCATCAAATCTACGCTCCAAGACCAAGGAGTAACTATCAATTTTCCTGACGAAGCATTACAATTCGTCACCCCGAAAATTGCGGTGAAAAACGGAGACTTGCTGTATATTTTACAAGTCCCACAGCTTGAGGAAACCACATCGACCATAATCAGGATCTTCCCGCTCATCGTCAACAACCAAATCATCGAAGCACACCCAAACTATGTCATCCGACACGGTACGAAATTGTTCACTACGGATAAACCTGGAGACTTTGTACAAAAATCATCAAATATCAAAGAGTTTAAGGACGATTGCATCCAACCGATCATACTTGGAAAGCAGTCAAGTTGCAGCTCAATTCCAAAGAACGAAACAACACAGCAGTTGGCAAACGAGAATACCATCATTATCTCGAATGCCATAAACCATACATTACAAACTAATTGCGGACCAACCGACAGAGTCATCACCGGAAATTTCATCATCAGATTTCAAAATTGCACAGTTAGCTTCAATAATCAAACATTTCGGAACTTGGAAACCACTCTTATCAACACAGAAGTGCTACACGGAGCATTTCAAGGCAGTTTAATTAAGTGGAATTTAAGCAAACATCATGACATCGCAATAATTGGAAATACAGCCATCGAAAACCGGCGGAAATTGGATCACGTTTATTTGCGACAAGACAGTCTCCACTTCAAACTTTGGACAACGTTCGGAGGATTTTCGCTGACAACGGTAACTTGCTTCATCGTCATAATTCTACTAGTGAAGAGCATCAACCCTTGTTTGCGGCTAAGACATCAGGAACCATCAAACACCGATCCGAGACGGCTCGAACTTAAGGAGGGAGGAGTTAACGCCGAGCCCGCGCAATTATCACCAACTTGCACATCAGCAGACAACGCACGTGGACCAGCACCAGCACCAGCACCGGCACCGAGGTCAAGTTACACCCGTGAGTCGACAACAGATAGGAATGCCAGACTAGCAAGTCTGTTAGGTAGCTCAGGGAACGTTAGGCCTTTGTAATAATTAATATGAGAGAATAAAATCAGTCTTAGTTCAACAGTGAAACGAAATAGTCGTTTTTTAAAAACCCCTTCCGGGACGAGTAACTGATAGTTTGTCTAGTGGAATCCCTAGATGAATTCTTGAAGGAATCTCTGGAAGTTTCCATGATTGAATCACTACAAAATTTCTGGAGGAATTGCTCATATTCATATAGTTCCCCTGGGCCTACTTCAGAAAAATAAATTTTGCATGCCAAGGAACAAATACTAAATTTTGCATTATATTCCACTCAATAACCATTCTAATGCACTGCTCCAGCTGCATATGAAAGCGTTCCAGTGCTGCTAGTTTCATCGCTGGCTCATCCATCGCATTATTTACAATAGAAAAATTGTACGGTTCTCGTTCATGATCAAAAAACCTCCCTGCTGTTACAACAATAGTGGTACAGACAACCAATTCGTTCTTTATTCTAAGCCGTAAGCCATCGACAGTCGCAAATGATAACAGAAATAATCACTCTTTGAAGCCTGATTCAATTTCCCAATTTCATTGTCAAGCAAATGCAATCCTCCTATTGATTTCCTCATGATATTATCTCCATTGTCACCGCAAATCTTTCTCCCCATCCGGCACCTTTTAATCACACTTCGGCACGCTCGCACCGCACCACCGGGAATAAGAAATGGACTTGGCCGTAAAAATATTATTGTACACAATTTCATTCCCCCACTTAATGTGATTAAATTCAAATGCAATCAAATACAAACTTTGCGCCAACAAACGACCACCGTACACCGGCGGAGAACATCACTTGCTTGCTTATTGCTTGTGTTGCAAATGGTGGGCGCGGAAAGATAGCCCCTAACAGCGGAGAAGTGAGAAAAAAAATCTCGAGGAAACGGACATTAAAAAGCGAACAGGGAAGATTGTTCCCCTTTTCTGGCTTGCTGTTGCTAAGGTGCACTGAAAGGTATTATGTTCACTGCGGAAAATAAAATGCAGCTTCGTTTCGGAAGTTGTCTCGGATCATTTTTGAACTTGCCAAAACAACAAAATAAATAATCGAAAAAGATCGAATATTTCACTAGGTAGGTGAATCATCCAAGATATATCCAATATTATCGGCAACATGGTAGAAGGCAGGAGATGTTTCACAACGAGAAAAAAGTGTATGCCGAAGGATTCCTTCAGGAGGATTTCTTGGTCGATTGTTGTATTTGCTTTTGTTGACGAAAGAAAATCACCTTTGTTAGGGAAAGAATAAGGTCTTGCGAGCTGTAACAGATTGACTGGCCTGACGATCTTAGGGTTAGAGTAGGTTGAGTAGGACATTGCATCCCTATCGCTGTATTGAGAAAAGTGGGATGAAACACGTAACATTTAAATCGAAACTTAAACGTATATTTGTGCGAAAAATACAAACTATTGGTATATTATTACATGGCCTTGCCTCCTAAACTAATTATTTTTCTTCTTGGGATTACGTACTAACTAGGATAGATGGTCTTGCAGTCTTAATAAATTGGCCTACACATTTATTTTATTGGCTCAAACGTTTCAATCTTAATTTGGATAGATACCGCTTCTGTTGTAAGCGTTATTTGAGTCTTTTCACAGTTTGATAGGAGCTTTAGATTGAAAGGTGAAAGCAGAACTTTAATGAACGGCGTGGAGAACATAGGCACGAGAGACCAAAGTTCTCGCGTGACTATGCTTAATAGTGAACTTTTTTTTTATCTGTATTAACGAGATTTTTAGCCCTGGCTAGTTCATCTCGGAATAGTGAACTCTACCATCTGGATTATAAAGTAAATTTTACATTCGTTATCCTTATTATCTTCAGCATTGGAATTGGTGTGCTCAAATTCATAATCAATTCGTTGTTCTGAATTGGTCGTTATTATGCTGTTCATCATAAATAGTTTCCATTTTCCGGACGCTAATTAAACAAACATTCCCCAGTGACCGCTTTCCAACAATTTTTGCATTAATATATCTTGACCGGACACATGCCATCCCACACTCATCAAATCCATAATCATCCTCCCCAGACTGACCCCAAAAATAATCCTTTTACCTACAGCTAGATTACAGCATTCATCCACCCTTCCAGCTCAGTGTCCATCACATACGGACACACCGACACATACACACCCACATACTCAACACACCCTGAATACCATCACTCCCTCACACAGAGAGAGCTAAGAGGATAATCATCCGACCGAGTGGTGCAAACTCAACCCGTCGAGAATTTAAGCCGTATCTCTCCGGCCGGCCCAGCCCCGTACCCGCTAGATAAGGATTTCGGATTCGGAAACTTCCCTCCAGCTCACACATTCTCCAAACTGCCAGCCAGCCAGCGCCGGCCTGTGAAACAGACAAGCCAGTCAACTTTATTTTGTTGATTTAGAGAACAAAAAGCTTACGGAGCTCGCATAATCCCCCTGCCCAGCCCAGGCCAACAACGGTCATCCCATCCATCCCCAGGTGAATGATTCACCTGAAACGATTGCGGTTAATGTGGATTGCGAATGATATGATAGCTGTCGTGGTATTCACTTTACGGTGCCTTAGTCCGGATGGTTGTAATAATTTTTGGCTATGCGTTTCATCATGTCTTTTACAGGTTGCCACTTGTCGAGAGGGCAGTTGGAGTACACCGATTGGCACACGTGATGTGGGCATTTCATTATTGTAATCACTTGTTTTTTCTTTCTGTTCCAAATGTTTCTCGTATTGCCCTGGTATTGCCCAGCCTGTTTTGATTCATCAAGGTCAGGGAATAGATAGGGTAAAAGCTCCCTTAGTGGAGGTAGTACTAATAATGGTGGTAGTGGCAATTTAGCACTGTTTCGACCAAAAAGCCTGCAAATGACAAGAAAATCGGGTTAAGCACGGTTCCTTTGAATTCCACTAGGAATTTGCATCCTTTAACAGATACGTATTTCGACCTCAACTACAAGACAAAGACAAGTACAAGACAATGAGTTTGGTTTCTGCTTTCGGCAAGTGCAGACGCACGCAGATGTGCTCTCGTACCGCCGCACCGGTTTATCTTTTTCAATAGCTCTTGCAAATTAATTGCGCGCGCTTTGTTCCACGGTTGTGCACTCTTTGTTGTTCGTTTTCGGTACTTGCTGTGACGATGGCAATGGATGGAAATGATGAAATTGTGAACACGGTACAATTTCGTTTTCCCGTGGCCAGTCCCAGACCATCATGGGCTGAAATTGCTTGTTTCGTTAAACAGCTGGACGGGAATGTTCTGGACATTGAATCCACGTACAGAACGGCACAGGAGCGCTCCCTTTTCATTAAATTTGTTTCTCGGGAGGCAATGACGGAATCGCTCAAGAAGAACTCGGAACGGAGAGTATTCCAGTACACAAACGGGAAGAACGTGGAGGTGCAAATGACGATCGCGGGCAGTAACATGCACTATGTTCGTGTGTTTGACCTTCCACCGGAGGTCAATGACGAAAAGTTGTCCCTCGCTCTGGGCGAATACGGAAAAGTGGAACGGTTGGTCCGAGAGAAATTTCCTGCGGATCTAGGATTGGGCCATGTGTATACTGGGGTGCGCGGGGCGTACATGGATGTCAAAAAGGAAATCCCGCCCGCGGTATTTGTCGGTAATCGAAAGGGGCATGTCTTCTACGACGGGCTCAAAGATACTTGCTTTCTTTGCAAAGCCGTAGGACATCGGAAGGATTCCTGTCCACTGCGACAATCCCGGTATAACCAGAAGCGGCCCGGATCGTATGCAGATGTAGTTGCCGGTCCGCCAATCGTGTCTGGAGAGCAGGAATTATTCGAAGTTCCAGAGGTAATCGAAATCATTGAGGAGGATATCATCGAAGAAACAGCAGAAACAACGGACGCGGAAGAGCAAGAGGAACCAATCGAAACTAAAAACGAACGAGAGCGGGAAGAACGTCGAAAGGAAGGCATCGAAACATTGAAAGAGGTTGCAAATGCGATTTCCGAAGCGATTGGAAAACAACAGGCATCTCAACGTCGAGCTCAGTTTGCTTCATCAGGTTCGAAGGAACACTCGCGCCCGAAGAAGTTATGTGCTCGAAAGAGCCTATATTGATATTCTTATTTGTAATTTGAATGTAACTTTTATTGTATTACTATTCATCAGCAATCGGCTCAGTGAAGTTTTTCATTAAACAAGCGAGCCTACAAATAAACAATATGGAAAAAAAAAAAAAAAAAAAAGTACAAGACACTGAAGACGACCTTACAGTTGAGGTCGAAATACGTATCTGTCAAAGGATGCAAATTCTTAGTGGAATTCAAAGGAACCGTACTTAACCCGATTTTCTTTTTATTTACAGATATTCCCCTAACAAGCCCAGGTTAATCATCATCTGCAAATGCCATTTTTAATAGATGCATCATACCTAATTAATAACATAAATTCAGTTTTGTAGTCAGGATTTGCCGAAAAACCTATTTTAAACAATTATTTTCCTTATATTTTTTTTGCTCCTTTGCACCTATAGTGGTTGTAGTGTTCCTATAGTGGTGGGTCCCATAAGAATTCAATGGGATGCGCCACTATAGGAACCAATGTTAAATTTTACCTCCATAATAGGAACCGTGGTGCAAGTGATTTATTATCAAAAACAGAAATAAACAATGGTTTTTACATTTTTCCTAGCAAATTTAAGTAAAAAACTACCGATCAACGTTTTGATACTTTTTTATTTTATGGTATTATCAATTTTATTCAATTATTTTACTACAAACAGCCACTGATAGCATCACTATTGGTACATTTACCCTAAAGAAAACAGACAAATTTGAGTACTGACTGAATCTAAACTTTCGTAAGTCTCGGCTTCATCAAAACAATTCACTCTCACTTGTAGTTAGTGGGCACAACCGGGAGAGTTTTATGGATTGGCTTCTAAGCAGAAAGAGATTTGGATTTGTTAAAAAGGAGTGTTCATCGTACCAGTTTGGCTTTCTATTTCGCAGAATCGTTAATTGTTCTGTGGCTTTGTTGGTTAAAGCTTCGATCTAGCGAATACGGAATCGTGGGATTAAATCCCTCCAGAACGCGATTTTTTTCACAAATCACATCTCTAAATTTGTCAATTAGCAGCATTCTGTGCATTATAATTACTAGTTTTTCCAGTACGAATAACAATGCCAAACGAATATCGCATCACATCATTCCGGTAATGGGGTTCTCGTGGCAGTTTTATGGCAATAAAGCATCAGTAGTTGTAATGCTTATCAACCAAAGCATATCGTGCATTTGAAACGGCTACATAACGGCTGTCAGATTTAAAATTGCATTTAAAATACTAATATAAGGCAATTTAGCAGTCGAACTGCTGTGCAAGCAGATATAACGCAGTTTTAAAGCTAAAATACGGCTTATTTAAATGCTTATTGGTTACCTGGGTAACTATTATTTTCTGGAATTGCGTGTATGATTTCAGCAGGCATTCTTCCAAAGTTTCGTCTATTTTTTTTTTCAGAATTCTTTTAAAAAGTTCAATTTTTCAGGATTTTATTCAAAAACTCGTGTACGAGTTCAGCAAGATATTTTTGATGAAATGGGTCCTCCGGAAACTTTTGCATGCATTCCTTTAGGGATGCTCCCGGGATTTTTATCAGAAATTTCTCCAAAGTTTCTTGCAGTGCAAAAATTCCTCCTGGTATTCTACCATGTATTCTTCTTGAAATTGGTAAAGGTTTCTCCAAAGATAACTCCAGAGATTTATCAAAAAAAAAAATATATATATATATAGACAAGAGCTTCTACCAGGAGCTTTTTTTCAAGAGTTTTGTCAGGTATTTTTGCTGTGAATTCTACAGAAATTCCTCCAGAGTTTTCCTCAGAAATACCTCTTGAGATTCTTTCACATATTTCTACAGCAATTCCCCCAGCCCTATCTCTTTCACAGAATTCATCCAATAGTTTTTCCTTATGATTTCTCCAAGAACTTCTTCACAATTTTCAAAAGTAGTAGTTATTACCCCAGGGGTATTTTCTGGATTTCTCCAGGGATTCCTTTTAGATTTTTTTTTTCAAGAAATTATTCCAAGTATTTCTCCATATATTCCTCCAAGGATTTTGAAAGAAATTCCTCCAGGGATGTTTAATAAGCTCCTCCAGAGTTTTCCTCTGATTTTTTTTTTCAGAAATGCTTCCGGAAACAACTTCGACAATCCATTGTAACTGCCCAATCCGACAATCCTTTGGCATTGCTTCAAGAATCCCTCAAGAAATTTCTTAAGAAGTTCTTTTTGGAATAACTCCAGAAGCCTTTCCAGGAGTTCTTTCAGGTTTTCTTCAGAAAATCCTCCTGGAATTCCTTCAGAAATGTGTCCTCAAGTTTCGTTATTCAAAACATTTATCCAGTGTTTTGGACCAGGAATCCCTCTAGCAGAATTTCTCAAGAATTTATTCTTGGTATTCCTACAGGGGTGACCCTCTGTAAGACCTCCATTATCAATATCTTCAGCGATTCTTTCAAGAATTATTCCATGATTTGTTCTTTAATTTCTGAAGAGATGTCGTCAGAAATTCTTCCAAGAGTTATTCAAAAAATCCTCAAGAAAGTCCTTTTGAAATTCCTACTGATTTTGCTTCAGAAAAAATTACCAGAATTTCCTTCATTGCATCATTTAATAATTCATCCAGCAGTTTCTCAGGGAATGTTTCCCAGATATTCCTTCCATAATTTATTCAAGTTTTCCTCAGGGATTCCTTCAGAAAGCGTGTGGAGTTTCTCAAAAAAAATCTGGGAATCTTTCGTGCATTTCCCCAGGAATTCTTCTTGCATTTTATTGTAAGATTAAGGACTGTATCGGAAATTAACTATAAACGTTCACAATTGTCTGAAAAATAATCTGTTCGAAATAAACATAACTTTATTTTAGGAGATACTATATAAATCTTTTAAATAAAGAATGGCAGTTCTGATTTTCAAAAAATAATCATTTAATTTGGACTTTTATCTCAAAGATTGCACACATGTTTTAAAATTTTGGACACCTCCTAAAAATTTAAAATTGCGAAAACTGTGGGAAAATATTTAATTTTTTCACTTATTTTTGCGCAAATATATTCTTTTCCAGAATGCTCATGATATAGGAAAATTATTTTTATCAAGAAAAATTTCCTCCGCAGTTTAGGGCAATTCTTAAAAATGAAAAAATGCCATTTTTCGAGGAACTCTTTTTTTATGCGTCTTCAAAGAACGATTACGCAAATAAAAAATACATAAAGTTGAAAAATTTGCATTTTTTTTCGATTGGGTATTTATTTAAATCTATTGAAGAGGTAGTTTTGCCAGAGAACGGAATTTTATAACCTCTAAAGATATTTAAAACATAGCGTCAAAGTTCGACCAAAAAGTAGGTGTTTATTTGGGATAGACCATATTCTTAATGTTGAAGGTTTTTCTATCCAAGATAAAAATTTTAAAAGTCGGTTTTGAGTGATATGTTATGTGTACATAACTGCTAGTAATAATCATTATTTTCCAGATTTTTTTCCGTACAAATTTTTTTCGCTAGAGATGTTTGAAACGTTAAAAAAATTATAATTAAAATGCTGTGTGTACAGATTGTTATTTTGTGTGGTATACTCATAGAGCCATATTTTCAATAATACTAAACATTTTCCAAATTTCTTCAAGCTGTTCTAAACTTAACTATATTGTAAAGATTTCATAGAAGAACCGAAATGAAAAGATCAACCGTGCGTCGAGATAGAGCATTTTGAATGTTTATAGTTAATTTCCGATACAGTCCTTATCGCAGGTATTCCTACAAGTATTATTTCAGTAATTCCACTACACATTCTTGCAACAGTTCTCCCAGAGATATTTCAGAAATTACTTTTTGTTTTCTATCAGGTGCTGCTCCAAGGATAAGTGTGGAATTCGCTTAACATTTTTCGGTTTTCAATCACAGAAAGCGTTGCTTGTTTCATTACCAACGCTTCAATCCTGTTCGTGGGATCTTTATCAGGGATCGATGTAAACCAACTTGTTGCAACTCGTTTTAATCACATAGCGGAATATCGATTTCGGGTTTGTTCCGCTTTTGTGTCATTGGACCCAGCACCCCGATTGAAATGGGGGTAGGGTGATAGATTATTCAAGTTACAACACTTGACTCTTTGGAAACATTTCTGTTCGTGCTGACTGGGATGGAATGACAGGTCTCAAACAACGAACGCTTTTCTGTGACTAGCCGAACACTAAGTTTATCCTCACATTCATAAAAAAAAAAAACAAAAGAAAATCTTCCAAAGATTCCTACATATATTCTTTAGAGATTACTCTACCAAGCCAAATTTTATGCAGATGTTCTTCTGGGATTTTTTCCATCCATTTTTTTCATTTATTTAGTTCAACATCAAATTCATGATAACACTGAATCAACAATTTGCCGCCATAATACTCGATTTTATTTTATCTGTATTAACGAGATTTTTAGCCCTAGGCTAGTTTATCTCGGGACCCACGCTTTACTTCCCTTCCGAAGGAAGAACTCACATTTTTTTGTGAGTTTGTCGGGAGCTGAAACGAGACCGGTCAATACCGTAGCTCGATATGGGGCCAAAACGGACCAGCTGCTGATTGGTTGATTTTATGCCATTAAAAAAAAAGCACGGAAATAAAACTACCACCCGACTGCACCCGAGCGTGTGTGGGCAGTGTTGTCAAAAGCAATTGAAAATACTGATCTGCCGCAGATTTTGCGTCAGCAGTTCACACGCCGTGCGTTTTGATTCGTTCGCGTTTGTTTGTTTATTTGTTTCAATCGAGGCGGTTTGCGTCGAATGCAAATTATATTGAAATGCCGTAGTAATTTTCATCTGTGTAATTTTCATGAAGTGCAAAGCGTTTGACTGTTCCACAGCAGTACAAAGCATCGAGAGATCTTAAGTTTATTTAAACTCACTCTAGAAATCTCTATAAGAAAAGGTGCACGTTCATAGCGAGGTCGTACATTGAAACATAGCTTTATATTTCAGTTCACGGAATCTGTTTTCATTCGCATTACCGCACTATACAAAGCACCTCTGGTACCCCAAAAACGTGGAGACATTCATGGGATCTCCGTATTTATGTCCTACCTGTCCTATCTCTCACTTTTCCTAAAAATTATGAAATGATATTTAACGTAAAAAATGTGAAACAAAAAACGAAACAATTTTTTTGGCAACACTGGCCCGAGCGACGAACGAAGCGCAATGAAAATAAACAGCAAGCATGTTCGAAGAGAAGAAGAATAATAAGAAGCCAGTTGTCCGGTCTCGTCTCAGGTCGGGAGTGGGATTCGATCCAAGGTCCTCGGCGTGATAAATACTCGATTTGCAGCTGCAGCTCTCCAACGTCGGTCACGCCCAACGCTCGCAAGATCACGCTCTACCTGGTTCGCCCATCGTACTCTCTGTGCCCCACGTCTTCTTGTACCAACCGGATGGTTAGCAAACACCATCTTTGCAGGGTTGTTGTGTGGCATTCTCGCAACATGCGCTGCTTACCGTATCCGTCCAGCTTTAGCTACTTTCAGGATGTTGGGTTCACCGTAGAGTGCAGCGAGCTCGTGGTTCATCCTTCTTCGCCACACGCCGCCGTCCTTAACACGCGTCGCTCGAAAACTCCAAGTGCTTGCAGGTCCTCCTCGAGCATCGTCCATGTCTCATGTCCGTAGTGAATCACCAGTCTTATTAGCGTCTTGTACATGGTGTATTTGGTGAGGGGGGGAATCTTTTTTGACCGCAGTTTCTTCTGAAACCCATGGTAGGAACGACTTCCACTGATGAACCAACTCCTGAAGACCTTATCCAGCCATAAAAGTACTATTTTGAAAATAAAATTTGATTGAATATGATTGAAAGCAATTGAAAGAAAATTATATCCTTCAAAAACGGCCTCTGGCGCGTGGACGATTTCGACATCCATATGTTCAACGTTATATTTCCGAAGGTATTTGCATGGAATCAGTCTATGTTCCTTTGCCATTATAAGATTAATGGCTCTACTATACTATCCAATAAATACATGCGAGGTTAATCAGTTCGAAGTAGGAGAACGATGACTTTGAAAACTGTCGCATTTTTTATGGGTCATACTGTAGTCCCCGTCGAGATTCGAATAAACTGGATAGTTCACCCGAAATCCTTACGCTGTTCTGCAAACCGTCCATCGTTGCTTTTATCAGTCTGGTAAGCTTCCCGGGAAAGCTGTTCTCGTCCATGGTTTTCCATAGCTCTGTGTGGTCGATACTGTCGTATGCCGCCTCTTAGTGGTGCGTTGGGACCTGGTATTCACGGCATTTCTGGAAGATTTGCCGTACGGTGAAGATCTGGTCCGTTGTCGACCGGCCGTCGATGAAAGTGGGAAAACGATGGAAGATGATCTGGGATAGCACTTCGTAGGCGACATTCAAAATGGTGATCGCTCTAGAGTTCTCCCACATTAACTTGTCGCCTTTCAGATTATCCCTTCCATCCACTCCTCCGGTACTTGCTCGGTTTCCCAGATCTTGACTACTAACCGGTGCAGACAGGTGGCCAACTTTTCCGGGCCCATCTTGATGAGTTCTGCTGCGATACCGTCCTTAGCATCCGCATTCTTGTTTTTGAGCTGATGGATGGCATCCTTAACTTCTCTCAGCGTGGGAGTTGGTTCGTTCTCGTCCTCTGCTGGACCAACATAGCCATTTCCTCCGCTGCCTTGATCCCCCGTGCCTACATTCTCTTCGCCATTCAGGTGTTCGTCGAAGTGCTGCTTCCACCTTTCGATCACCTCACGTTTGTCCGTCAGGAGGCTTTCGTCCTTATCTCTGCAGATTTCGGTTTGCGGCACGTAGCCTTTGCGGGATGCGTTGAGCTTCTGGTAGAACTTACGTGTTTCTTGTAAACGGCACAGCAGTTCCATTTCCTCGCACT
Source organism: Aedes albopictus (assembly GCF_035046485.1). Classification (NCBI taxonomy): domain Eukaryota; kingdom Metazoa; phylum Arthropoda; class Insecta; order Diptera; family Culicidae; genus Aedes; species Aedes albopictus. The sequence continues at coordinate 393,314,046 of NC_085138.1, read as the reverse complement.
CCGCTTCTTCCAGGTGGCGCTTTTTCTCCCGGAAGAGACGGGTCTGCTGCTTCTGCTTCTGTCTGTATCGCTCCACATTCTGTCGGGTTCCATGCTGCAGCATTACCGCCCGCGCTGCGTTCTTCTCCTCCAGAACCGCTCTGCACTCCTCGTCGAACCAATCGTTTCGTCGACTCCGTTCTACGTACCCGATAGTGCTCTCGGCTGCGTTGTTAATGGCTGCTTTGACTGTACTCTAGCAGTCCTTCAGAGGGGCCACATCGAGCACACCTTCGACGGCAACGCTGCCTCGAGATTCTGCGCGTATGCGGTAGCGATATCCGGTTGCTTCCGACGCTTTAGATCGTACGCGGCCGCCGGAACAGTACATTGTTAATAACGAAGAGTTTTGGGCGCAGTTTAACCATCACCAGGTAGTGGTCAGAGTATTTGTTAGCGTCGATATTAGTGGTGACGTCGATAATGTCGGAGAAGTGCCGTCCATCAATCAGAACGTGGTCGATTTACGATTCCGTTTGTTGTGGTGATCTCCAGGTGTAACGATACGGGAGGCTGTGCTGGAAGAATGTGCTACGAATGGCCATGTTCTCGGAGGCGGCGCCATTTTCGTTCGTCAGCTGGTGGGCGCTGAACTTTCCAATCGTCGGTCTGAATTCCACCTCCTGGCCTACCTGAGCGTTTAGGTCTCCTATGATGATCTTGACGTCTTGGACAGCGGTCGTACTCGCGTAACATGCGTCTTTGTCATCATCAGTGCTTCCGGAGTGTGGGCTGTGAACGTTCATTAGGCTGATGTTGAAGAATCGGCCCTTGATCCTCAACCTGTACATTCTTTCGTCGATCGGCCACCAACTGATCACGCGCCTCTGCATATCGTCCATCACTATAAAAGCTATTCCCAGCTCACGCATGTTGCCACAACTCTGGTAGATGGTATGATTATGTACATCTAAACGTTCGCACCACAGATCCTGTCCAACACACTCAATAAATGTTCACAGATCTGATAATGGCTGAATGAAGTAGGCCGAAACGTTATACCAAAACGATTTGTAAAGTCTTTTTTCACCGAAAAAAAATCAACAAATTTCGAACCATAAAACTCAACGGTGACTAAAAACCCCAGAAACTTCCTGCAAAGCTACGATTCCGAACCCGCGTTCCTTTAGTGTTTAGTATATCGGCAATGGCGAGTATGCGGGTGCTCCCGATGAAGTTGAGACATCTGCAGTTCTACGTACCTAGCTTAAAATCGCAAGTCCCTTTTCGTCGCTGTGGTCGTCCCCATTGGTATCGATTCGCATTCTTCTATTGTTGATTTTTCGGTGCTAGTCTTTTTATGTTTGCTTGCAGGGCCTTACACCAACCCACTAACCCAGGGAACTGGGCTTACCTTTCCGGAAGATACGGGTTCTACATTGGTATTTCCTCCAACTACTGTGCTGAATAGCTTGGTTCAAGCGGCAGTCTTCGCCAGGGGTGGTGTTTTCAGTTAGCGCCCAGGAGATAATATTTTACCTCAGCATCCACCCTCACCACAATTCAATTATTACAAGGTTTAATTCACAGATTCTTATAAATACGTGTTCATCGAGATAATCTTGAATAAAAAACTGTAAAAATTTCAACAAGGATTCTTGCAGAGATTCCTTCAGAAATTTTTGCAGGCATTTTTCTATAGATTCCTTAAGCAGATCAGGGTATAGGAGTTCCGGGTCATTTGGCCGAACGCCATTTGACCGAATGCCGTTTGGTCGAATGCCATTTGGCCGAATGGGTCATTTGGCCGAACGCCGTTTGGTCGAAAAAGGAATGATTAACTTAAGTGATGATGACACTATTTTCTATAGCAGTATAACTCGAAAGAATAGCCTATGCTTCAAAGAAGGAAAAATCTCAGACGAATTTTCGTCACAGTTTGAGCGCCAACTGATCCCTTAATGGTAAAACTAGAAAGAATAGCCTACTACTGAAAGAAGAAAATATTTCTGTTGATCATATTGGCGGCTAGAATATAATCTAGAGTTTGTCCACGCCTCTGAATTCTTTTGATCATAATTCGGCAAAACGGCATTCGGTCAAACGACCCTTTCGGCCAAATGGCGTTCGACCAGACGACATTCGGCCAAACGGCGTTCGGACAAATGGCCGGACACCAATGTGCATACGTTATACCGAAGCACAAAAAAACAAAATCAATTTTTCGTGAAAACTCATGTATCTCATTATTGATTTTGTGGATTTTACCGAAATCATTATCTTGGATTAATTTTACGTTCAATTCATCAACACAAGCATGAAACTTATATCTCTTTTCTGCTTCGATATAACTTACTGAGGAAATTTCTTTGTACGTTGTATCTAAGAACACCTGTTTCCTCCAGGGATTTTTTCCAGAAATTCCTCCAGAGTTTCCTGTAGAAAAGTCTTCAAACCTCGTCTTTTTTCTCCAAGGACATCTCCAGAAATTTTTCAAACAACTATACAGTGATTCTGCCAAGAGTTTTATACGAGTTTCATCAGGTATAGCTACAGGGATTCCTACAGAAATTCCTCCAAAGATTATTTTGGAAATTCCTCTAAAAGTCCTTTTTGGGATTCCTTCAAAAGTTTTTCCAGGAGTTTTTCCAGGTACTTCTCCAGGGATTTTTCTAGATTCTCCTGGGACTCCTCCAACACATTCTCCAAAAATACTTTCTGAAATGTTTGCAGAGTTTTGTTCCTCCAGGAATTACTTTAGATATTTATTCAGGAACTACTCCAGATTTTCACAAAAAAAATAGATATTCCTTTAGAGGTCTCTCTTAGAGTTTTCCAGGTGTTCAGGAAATCCGCAGAGCCTCCATTGAACTCTAGCATCCCGATTGAAATAGTGGGAGGAGGTACACTGTTCTAGTCACAAAACTTGGCAATTTGGGAACTATTTTTGTCGTGCTGGCCGGGATGGAATTAAAGATCTTAAACAATCAACGTTGATGAGTCAATAAGCATTGTGACAAAAAAAATGAAAATAGGATTCGTTCTGGCCTAATGATAAGCATAAAATCAAGACCAACAATTGAAAAGGCCACATCAACATTGCGTAAACAAACACGTTTCTGTCGACTTAGGGCATTCTGGGATCCACCCACGCATCTCACCACCATTTACAGAAAGCTTGATGTTTGCGCTTTCTGTTAGTGGTGGTGAGGTGTGTGGGTGGAGTTCAAAAGGCCTCAAGTCGACAGAAACATGTTTGTTTACAAATTGTTGTTGAGGCCTTTTCAATTGTTGGTCTTGAAATGTTACGAAATTGTTATTTATGATGATTTGAAAATTGAACATGATTTGTTCTAGGCTCAAATCAGAATCGCATATCTTCTAAAACTGAAAAAATACATTTTTCCTAAATGATTAGCTAACCGATGAAATATTCAATTGTTATAATCAGGGATAGGACCATTCATTTGCAAAGAGTTACTTTCACTTGCTATTATCTCAGTTCAGAAGTATGCTATCGAACCACAAATATATATATAGATGAATTTAACCTTGTAGTTTTATCTGAAAGTTTGCCAAATAACATTGGGTCACACACGCATACCAAAGTCGTGAGCGAGCTGTGAAGGCAACTCTCCACGCGGTGAATGTAAACTACATTCACGCTGTGGAGAGTTGCGTTTGCTGCTTTCTGTTGACTAAGCTATTGATTCTAGGCTATTATATTCTTCTACAAAGTTTCGGGTAAAACCAAAATGAAAAAGTGTTCCATACATTGATTTTTGCTGAGATGTTTCTAACGCGAGTTAACAGCAAGTGAATGTAAATGATTGCAAATGAATGATCCCATCCTTGGTTATAATTGACAAAACTAACAATCGAAATTTATTATTTTCTTCGATTTGTTGATCATTTAGGAAAATAGTGCTTTATCATTTAAAAAAATCAATTTTTCAATTGAGCCCTAAACAATTCAATTCAAAATACCTACGTTACATGCTTCTTCGTTCTGATTCCAACAAGAATAATTCGGACGTTACCTATCATGCTACCAATCAGCCGTTATTACTGTTTCTCTCTGTTGTAGCATGATATGCAGCAAGACTTGTCGCATTGAAATGAACTTATTTCCCCTTCCTGTAGCAGTTACGGATGTTACCAGGAGTTCCTATGTATCGCAATCCGTGAGACATTCTCGATTGAAGCGTATCAGGTTTGTGCCTACGCTATGGAGCCAGTTTCAAACTGGTAGAAATGCTAGCGTTATCACGCATAACTTGTGTGGATTCATTGCTTACAGCAAGCTCTGCCAGATAGAAGCGACGCACTGGCTATGCCTGCCTTGTATGATTGGGTAAACAAAATTGACCGTTGACCATACGTCTCCATTACGTTGAAGAAAAGATATATCGTTGGAAAAAAAAACAAAACAAAAACGCAACTGATATCGATTAGATGTTAGTTCTTTGTGCCTATTTTCAACATGTTATTTATTTCAATTCTATTAATTTTTTAAGGTTATCATGTAAATGTTAACTATACCATCAGAAACCTTGTTATATTCAGCGCATTACGAAAATAATCCTCCTGGTAGACACATTCCAACCAAGCTTGCTATTTGATGAAAACATTCGCGAAATGATGCGATTTGCTCTCGACAACGAATACGTTTTCACCCATCCTCGCTTTATTCAATCAACCTACCAATGGTAAATGGTAAATGGTAGGCTACCATACGAGTAGCACACGAACGGACTCAACACTGCTCAGCATAGTTGACTCTTCCTTTTCGCCGTTGAGCCGTTGCGTTCTAGCCAAGCATCTCTTTTCATCGCTTTCGATGCTTTTCGACAGCTTATCGCGAAGCATCGTTGGCTGGAAGCTTTATTAGTATGGTATCGGTACATGCGAATGTTGCTTCTGTGTGCGTGTCGAGCGTTCGTGCCGTAGCTTCGCAAACCAACCTATTCGGTATGGTTCGGCTGTTCGGGCGAGCGTGTGACGGCACAGTCAGATGTGTGCAAAATCGTTTGTGATTTAGGGGAAATTACCTATTCTCGGCCGTTTTGTTCTCTTCGTCTTTGGGGGTTTTTTGAAACCTATTGAACTCAGAGTTGGTCTCAAATCCTTCCCGAACTAAGCTGAATTATATGGCCAATTTTCAGACAATTCGGCTGACAAAAACCCCCCATGACGAAAAGAACAAACCTGCCGATAATACCCATTGTCACCCTACATCATGTTCGTTTTGCCACCTCTTTGCTGCTGGTCATCGCTGATCAGTGCACAGTTCAATCGCACGCGATATATATACAGTTGATGAGTTGTGATGAGCACTAGTGAGGTGATCATTTGCATCATTGATTCCAACCACTGATATGTATAAAATATAATTTATGCAATTCAGTATCATAATTTCTATTTTATAATACTCATTTCAATATCATAATGGCCTACTTTTCCGCACTGGTTCATTGTGCAACTCAAATGAGTTGCATAATGAAAAATAGTTGCATAATGTTCATTTGAGTTGCATAAAATTTTGTATCCAATTCGTTGCAAAACTCGATTTTTTTAGCACTCTTCGTATTTATCCAACTCGGCAAGCCTCGTTGGATAAATGTACGACTCGTACTGAAAAAATCAACTTTTTGCAACTCGTTACATAAATAACTATTATCAGAAAGCTAAGAGTACCTTTATTTAACTAGTTTCTGAACAATAATATCAGATAAATTGAAACGAAAATTCGAAAAGAACTGTATAAAAATCCTCAGTTTCTCGTTTTCTAATTGAGTAAGAATAAAGAAGAAATATCTGAATTATCAAATAGACACCAAATCAATCATAAAGTAAATTACAAAACCGAACATTGTACTTGTTTCCAATCAAAACCAGGAAAACCCAACAACCGAAGCTAATCAAAACCGATTGACCTCGTATTTGAGCTTTGTTGTGTACTTCACCCCGTTACATTGAACATCAATCGGAGGTTGAAATGCAATAATCATCCCCCATTCGGCAAACGCAAATCCTAATTCAATCAAACAACTAATCATCAAACAACATTACACAATGCACGTAGCGGACGCCAAACGATCCCTTCCTCGTCCTAGCTCTGGGCACACCAGCGAAACAATGTAAAACTAAGCACTCTCCAGTCCACAACGCATCTGCAGAGGCACTCGATTCCATCCAAAATCATCAATCGAGACAGATAACAACTGCAACCAACGAGTGGCATCCGCCGAATGGCAGCCATATAAAAGTTATTCAATTTTATCGCATCCACCTGGATAACGGGCCTGACGTGCATAGGATAACCATAATCGCATCAGTCAGTGTGTGACGGTAATCAACAATTGGGAAACCAACATTCCCTTCACCCACTCCGTGCCGGGCAAACACAAGTACACCAACTGACTGGGGAATCATCCACCACCTCCTCCACACCAGCACCGCGCCACAATAATGCCAATTGACAGTCAATTTATGGCTCATTAGAAATTTCGAAAACTGATTCAAATTGTCAACAGGCTCCCGGCCACTTCTGTTTCTCATAGGGTATCGCGCCACTTGGGCGGTGGCTTCTATATTCGTCTGTTTTCCACTGTAACTCAGTCAATTTTGAACCAAGTGACTTGAAATGTTGTACACGGGTAGATACTATACCTATCTCACCACATTCCAAAAGTTGTGTCAATTGGTTCAAATTGGACTGAGTTATAGTGGAAAACAGACGAATATAGAAGCCACCGCCCAAGTGGCGCGATTCCCTATCTCTCGTTCGTTAGATGGTCGGTGCGATTGCGGTGGATGTGTGGGCAGTAGTGACGCTGGGCGCTGATTGAAGGGGCCCGGATTTAGGCAACTTACTGTTCTCTAACTTTAGCACTACCGCAGTTATTAAACTGAGAGCTCTGCCAATGATCTTTTTGCATGTGTCATCGTGTGGCAGGTACAAAGATACTCTATGCCCAAGGAAGTCAATTTTCCTTTACGAAAAGTTCCTGGATCGACCGGGAATTGAACCCGGTTGCCCTCAGTATGGTCGAGCTGAATACCCGTAAGGGATTTTTTTTTAGTTTCTCATATAGCATTGCTTATCAAAGTTTCTCAAATCTTGAGAAATTCTTCCAAACTTTCTTCAGGTATTTCTTCCGAAATTGCTGAAGTAATTGATTCATGAAATCTTACAAATATCTGCTAGCTTTACTTAGAAGTTTTTGAAATTGATCAGGAGTTGTTCCAATGATTCCTTTTATTAAATCTAAGTTTTTTTTTTAAATTTTCTGCATTGTTTTTAGGAACCTTTTATTAACCTTTAATATTTTTTTAGGGATTTCTTCCAAAATTAATCGATAGATACCTCCAGAAAATACTCCAGGAATTCGGTATCAAAATATAACAAGATTTCTTATACGAAATTCTTCCAGGATTTTTAAAGAAATTTCTTCGATGAACATTTGAATAGTTCATCGAAAATTTCTCCAGGGATGCAATCTGAATTTTCCAAAATCTATAGAAGTTTTTCAACGATTCTTTAGAGTGATAATAAAAACGCCTCGAATTTTCAAAAGCACAAATCTGAAGAATCAAATATCGTATCGCACTGAAAAGTTGATCGATTGGTCAACTGCTGGTGACCAATCAATCAAGTTTTCAGGGCCATCCGTCAATTGGTTCTTCAGAAATTCCTGCGGAAGTTCATGCAGATATTTCTTCTTCATTTCCTCCAGATTAATTATTTCTCCACGGATTCTTTAAGTTTTTTTTTCAAAAAGCTTTTTAGAATTTTTTGTTGTCCGAAAATATCTCCAAGAACGTTTACCGAAAATCTTCCAATAGTATTATAGAATGGTTGCTCCTGGATTTGTCTATAAATCCCCCAATTATTTTTTTCAAGGAATACCATCAAAAATTTTCTGAGAAGCTTCTCCCCGAAATTCTTAGGAAATTACTCCTGTTTCCCTGGGATTCCTTTGGATATTTTTCCATACATTCATTCATAAGTATTTCCTGAAATTTCTACAGGGTCTCCACTGAAGGTTTCTTCACTACCAAATACCCTTACACTTGAATGGGAAATTATGCTGGAGTACACGTTCATAGTATTAGAGGTACAAGCAGTAAAGTCTCCCCTAAAACCCCCTACAAATCCCATAAGTTCTGAACACGTCTCTGGATTTTTATAGAAATTTTAAGAAGAATATCTAAAATACTGTATGGAATAACTTTTAAAGAAATCCCGTGCTGAAATTCTTTAAAAAAATCAATAAAATTCTAAACAAGTCTCTGGAGATAAAAATATCTCTTCAGAGGATTTTTTTAACCCTCTTATACCCAAATTTTTGATTTTGATCTAAATTATTTAAAATCGATTCAAACATGTTCAATCATCTTCCATTCTTTTTAATTCTGGATTTCGTGAATTTCGAATTTTGATTTTTCTAATTTTTATTTTTCAACTTCCTCACACTTTTAAATTTTTCCTAAAAGCCTATTTGGGATACGGATTTTTTTAGATGAAAACATTTTGAGATTTTATGATTATTGTTGAAATATTTTTATTTTTATTTTTTTTCATAGAAAATTTTATTTTCCGTGTAATTTTAAGGAAAATAATTTTAAAGTATATTCGATTCCCTTAAACTGTTAAACTAGGGTAGAATGATTTAAGAAAAAAAATAAAATATGTTAATTGTAGCTATTCAATACAAAATAAACTATGACTTCTAAAAGGCGACTAAAACATCAATTTTTCAATGATTTTTAAAAAATGTAAATACGCTTTAAAATACATTAAAAACCATTTTGAGATATACAAAACAGTCCTAAATATCAGCCAAAAATATAAAAAAAAAGATTTTCCACGAAACAAAAATTACAAAAATGCTCAAACTATACCCCGTCTAAAGGCGGGGTTGGGTATTAGAGGGTTAAAGGAATCAGAGTAGGCTATTTTAGAAATTCTACCTAAACTTTTTTACAAATCTTCCCAGGGCATCTTTAGGAATTCTTTGAAAGGTCCTTCAATAATTCCTGAATTTTGGAATCACTCTTGCGGCTTCATCAGAAATATCTCTCACGATGTCTTTTAAGAGGTCCCTGAAAAATTTGTTTAAGTATTCCACCAAGAATTTTTCAGAAGTTTTTTTTTTCAGAAATTGAGGCATTGAGGAATTTTTCAAGGGATCCCTGATACAATTTCTAAGAATTCCCTTGCCTAGAGGATTACCTCAAGGGTTCTCAAAAAAGAAAAACTCCTGGAGATACCTTTGGAAACTCTTAGAAGAACTTTTTGAAACTTTTGTGAAACTCCTTGACAAAACTATTTCTGAAGCTATCTTGTGGGATATTCCTGAATGAATGCTCAGGAAATACCCAAAGAAACATCATAGGATACCAACTTGATTTTTAGGAAATATATTGAGAGACTATTGGAGGAACTTAAATAAAGGTACTGGTGTACCTACGTAATTCCTGAAGGATTCTCTAAAAGGTTTTTTTTGGAAGAACACTTGAGGATACCCCTAATTCTCAGTTCAATATTCTAAGAACCAGAGTTTAAAATTTTCATTTTCGATGAGTGAAATTCAACGTGAATTTTGAAAATTCTCAACTGAGAGATCAAAATAAAATTAATTTTGCTGAATGGATTTTTTCACTTATTCATTCATTACTCTGTCACTAACAATTTTCACTGAGGAATATAACTAGACCGTAACTCCCGATTATACTTCCAATCACCTCAAAATTTGTGTATAGTAGTTTATTAGAATACTAATTATCTACTATATTTATCAATTAAGTCGGATTAGGCGTCTGTTAATAGAAATTGGACATTATATGACGTATGAAAATATATTTGTGACAGATAATTGAATGAAAAAAGAGAGGCATTCAGCTGACAATGAATGTGGCCAAACACGAATGAAAAAACGAGAATGTCAATCTTCACTTTCAATTTTCGAATTTTTTTGCTCTCTGCTATGAACACTTCCATTAATTATTAACTGAGGGCAAGCTGTACCAATGATTATCTCACTCGTGTATATCGTATGACTGGCACGAAGATATTCTATGCCCAAAGAAGTCAAGGAAATTTCCATTACGAAAAGTTTCTGGACCGATCTGAAATCGAACCCGTCACCCTCATGAAGGGATTTATACACGAAATCCCTGAACTACTACCTGGAGTAATGTCTAAGGGAAATCCTGCAGAAACTATAAAAATAAATGCTGGAGGAATATGTTAGGGAACTACTGAAGGAATTAAAAAATTAATTAAGAAATTTATCTTTTTGAAAGAAAGTCTTCCTCATAAACTTCTTGGAAAATACTAAGACATAGGTTCAAAGTATTTTCTGCAGGAATTGTTGTGAAAATCTGGAAAAAAAAAACTTGTAAAACTCCCTAGACGTTCCGAGTAAATCCGATGGAAGCCTTGGGGAATGCATGAAGCAATTATTGGAGAAAACCCCCGGAGAAACTTTCAGAAGAATCTATTGAGTATTTCCTAGAGGAATTCCCAAACAAATATCCGAGAAAATCCCTGAATAAACGGAGTAATACCTGAAGGAACCAATAGAGAAACTCAAGCAATAATTTCTGAAAATTCTAAAGGATAGCCCCAAAACGAATTTCTGCACGAATCACCGAATCTTTGTGAAAAAATCTCATTGTTCCTGGAAGAATTTCTAAATAATTTTCTTAAAACTTTCTTGAAATTTTTTTGAAAAAATACAAAAAAAACTGGCATTGTTTCTGAAGGTTTTGCTTAAAAAATGTTTGAAACAAAATTCAAGCATGAACTTTTGTAGCAATCCTTGAAGGAATTTCCCAAAGAAGCCCTTAAGGAAACCCAGAAGAAATATTAGAAAAGCATTTTAGGAAACCCGTGTGCCAGCTTGAAGATGATTGTTGTGAAAAATTTCTTGAGAAACATCTGAAGAAGTTACAATAAAAATCATCCTGAAAGAATCACTAGAGGATTCCCTAGACGAAACTTCAGACGAATACTAAGTCGAATCTTCAAAGAAATTCTTGCTTAAATCATTCTAAGAAATCCTTCGAGAATATTCTTTCGGTAAACATTTCTTAAATTTTTTCATTAATCTTCAAAGAATCACTGAAGTAATTTCTGGCGGTGTCTGTGAAGGTAAACCCCGTGAAGAATTCTTATCGTCTCCGGATAGCCAGATAGTGGTCAAGGCTTTCGCCAATCCGGAGACGGCGGGTTCGATACCCATTCCGGTCGGGAAAATTTTCTCGGCTTTTTGGGCATAGTGTATCATTGTGCTAGCCTCTAGAGATGGGCAAAACAGTTGCTTTAGGGAACCGTTCTCAATTGAATAGTTCCATAGAAAGAACTAGTTCTTTTGAATCTTTCTTCCGTTCAGTAGTTTTTATGGTTGTTTTGTCAACCGAAGTTAGACGTTTGTACGTTGACGTGTTATTTACGTGTCCACATGAAATAGCAAATCCGTAATACAACCATTCCATTGAAAAACGATATAGTGCAACTCCGATTACCGTGAAACTTGGTGGGTTTGTATTTCATCGAAAATAATTAGACCCGTATTTTTTTATTTCATCATTAGGGTGACTAATTTTCAGATAAAGTAGTCCTAAAAATAAAAGTTTTTAAAAAAAATCAAAAATTATAACTTTTGAACCAGTTAACCGATTTTAAACTTCTTCTTTTGTTTGCTTGAAAACTATTCTAGTAATTCTAGTTTTTAGGAAAAAAATAGTTTTCAAAAAACTTGGATTTTCAGGACCATTTTATCTGGAAAAATGCGAGTCTAATTATTTTCGATGAACTACAAATCTCCCAAGTTTCACGATAATCGGAGTTGCGCTATATCGTTTTTCTATGGAATGGCTGAATATGTGGGCTTCGTGGCCGTGCGGTTAGCGGCCACGGAGTGCGGGTTCGATTCCCGCTCCAGTCGGGAAATCTTTTCGTCGAACGAAAATTTCTTCATTGGGCCACTGGGTGTTATGTGTGTTGTCCGTTGTCTCGTGTTAGTGTAATGTTCAGTCTGTGCAGCCTCTGGCTGAAGACGGTGTAGTGTCTTTTTTTTTAAATATGTAGGATTTGTGATACTGTGTATTGCCCATTATTAATCAACTGCCGTTTTTTGACCGGCTGCAGATCATCGGAGCACAATTTTGCGGGATGGTTGGGTAGATCATTCCCAACTAACAATTGCAAGTCACAAACAAGCAAACATGCTGAATTGTTGCTCAATACCGGTAATGATAGCTGAACAAAAATTATGCTCTGCACATTACTAACTGAATGATTTTTCAATTAAAAAAGTAGTCAATGTTTCTCATCGGTATGAACAAAGATAAATTAAAACACTTTTTAAATGTTTAATAAGAATTTTATTTGACAAGCACTGATTCTTTTACAAAGCAATTTAACAAAACGTTTGTCCGCTTCTTATTAAGCTGATGTATACATTTGAAATCTTGAGTAATCAGCTCTGATTTCACCATGACAGTGCTGAGTCCTTCACTCAGTTAGCTGCCTATGCTCGATACAGGGTGTGACGAAAGACTGTGTCGACATTAACCCATCCGCTTTCTGGTCAGTACGCCTGACCTTATACTAAGAGAATTGAATGCTGTTGCTACTAGCTCACTTGTGCAAAGTTGTGTACCATTAGGGTGGGGCTTATTTTGCAAAATCTCTCCGGGATATGATTTTCCGAGTGGAATCTGATCTAATGGTGGAAAAAAGAGAGCTGTGCAAAAATGAGCGATTTCGGTTGATATTTAGGGGCGGCGGAAAGGGTTTAAGTGGAATATATGCTAAAGCCAACATTCATAAAACATTTAAAATTAAGTTTTCAAACATAACTTTTCTAGGTTAAATCAGTGATTCTAGAACTGAAAGGACCAAATTTGACCTCGAAATTTCGATATCTCTACTGGGTTTTGAGATATGCATTTGAAAAAAAATGCCCTATTTTAATATATATTCTTTTTGGTTCACCCGGGACATCATATTCCGGAGAGATTTTGCAAAATAAGTAGTGCCATGTCTCTTTTAAAGAGCTGCTTCAGGATGTGTGGAATTTCTGAAGAGGCCTAGCAGGGCTCACTACTAAGCCATTGCTACGCCTAGGCCTCAGGTATCAGTAGGTCGGCTCCAGCGGCACGCCTAGGCTTACCTCGGTTGAGCAACCCGTGCACCCGGCTACTCCCGGGGGAGAAGCCAAAGGCGCAAAGTGGTTAGGAAAGAATCCTGGGATCTCTCTGCAAACCTTTGCTAAGAGTTCACCAACCTTCAAAACCAATTACCTTGGGATTTCCCGGAATTTCTCCTATCCACTTGTTAACGCAATTTTCGGAGAAGTCGCTGAAGGGAGTTTCGATGCAGTACTTGGAGGAATGCTTAAGAAAAGCATTGGAGCAGTTTAAAAAGAGAGTTCAAAAACTCCATAGAGGAATTTTCGATATTTTTTTTGAAAAATTCTCCAAATATGCTTGGTGGATGTTTCAAAGAATCTTAGAAGACGATTTTGAAATACCAACATGATGTATTAGGGAGGATAACGGATAAGTTACGCGATTATTTTGTTGGTTACGAAGCAACTTCTGGTGTGCCATTGTCCTCAGATGTACCCGAAACACTTGCCCAAACTGCCCGTCGATATGACCGAGAGGATTGGATGCTTGTTGTAGCAAACGAGCTGGAATCTCTGAAGAAACATCTGGCAGCTGACGACCTGCCCTAGAGAAGTGAAACCTTTGGTGAAACCACTCAAATCCAAGTGGGTGTTTCAGATGAAGAAAGATGGAAACAACAAACCAGTTCGCTACAAAACTCGGATTTTGACGAAAGGATAATATAATAATATCTATATATATAAAAACGCAAACTTGGCATCAGACACTGAGGACAGAAAATGGATAATTGGATCTGGGACTTGGCCTGCCTCGCTTCAACTTAGTGTTCTTTGAGCACTTCCACAGTTATGAATTGAATGGCTTTCTTTGCCTGCCATTGCATGAATTTGTATATTGTGAGGCAAGTACAATAAAACACTATGCCCAGGGAGTCGAGAAAATTCTCCCGACCGGAATGGGAATCGAACCCGCCGTCTCCGGATTTGCAATACATAACTTTAACCACTAGGCTAACTGGAGACCCCATAATCGGATATATTTTTTAAAGTTTTCGGATGATCGGTAACTTGGTGCAGCAAGAAGCAGACCATGGTGGCAACTTGGTCTAGCGAGGCGGATTACGTTGCACTCAGCACACAAGTTGCCGAACGCCTATGGCTACTTGGTATTCCTGAAGATCTTCATGAACCTGCCGAAACCGTCAATATCAGGGTGTTAGGTTTCTGAGTGCAAACTTTTTAAAGGGTGATAGAGGACCATAAATGGTGAAAAAAATTGTTCTACGCATATGGTCAAATCTCAACCGTTACGTAGCTATTGAACTCCCCATGTTCTTGACTCTTATTGCCTTAACTGGCTATAACTTTAAAATGGTCAAATTTATCTCAGTTTTTTCTACCCTTATTTCGAAGGATTATCAAATGGCATCTTTGAACCGATTGGTTTAGTTCAATAACTAAGTTTTCTAGAGAAAATACATTAAAAGTTGTATGTTTTAATTTGTTTTTGTCAATTATCTTTGAAAAATGCGTAATAATTTTAAAATTCTTTCTTTGGCAAAGTTGTGGCCCCTGTTTTACTCTACAATTCGTTCTTTGACTTCAAAAGTTTGCATGAACCTAACACTCTGCATATGAGGTCAACAGAAGTTGCATTCACATTGCCAGGAGTCGAAACGTACGAAACGTACGAAAAATATTGACGTAAAGCATCATTTTGTGCGTGATAACATAGCCACTGGGGCTTTATAAAATTGAATCTATCCAAACACAGAATCAATCAGCAAACATCTTTACAAAGGCCCTGGATTACAACCGCTTTAAGGCACAATAAATGAAAACCAGATTATCAGATCTAGTTTTTTAACTAAAGTGTCTAAACTTTAAGATGTGCTGCTGCAAATAAACCTCTGCCTAAATAAGGTTGCAATACAAAAACATAAGAATTGTAATCAATTGGCCGATTTTTTATGCAAATTTCTTAAATATGAGATGTTAATTGCTTAATATATTGCAACTGCCCTTAACCTAAATCCTGGCCTGGTCAAAATACCGTGTCTAATTCTCTGATGTGCTTCTAACTCAACTGTGTGAGTTAAGTACTCAAATGCATGTGTGCGTGTGAATCATCGATTAATGTTGATATGATTAGATTTCTGTGAAGCAGTTTAGTGTAGTAGACGCACATAGCTGCTGAATATACACCCCACCCAGATAGATACCTATCGACGTGATTCAATAATCACATACTGATTGGCATTCCAGTCACGGTGGTCCTTGACAACGATGACGATAGTTATCATTATCATCATTAGCGAGTGCAAATGAGAATGGATATTGAATACCACCACCACTGGCCAAACTTTCCGGATCTGTCGGCGGCTCGTCTCGTTGTGATTTTGTGGGGATGTGGACCCTTCAGTTATAATGGGATCAACTGAATGCAATTGTGCATTCTTGTAGGATTCGGGAATGCTGTCCACTTTGCTACTGACGGCTAATTGTGATCGTGATGAGCAGTAGTTTGTCGGATTTAATTAACTATCATTTGATGGTTGATGCTGAATTACAAATTGACAAGACAATGTTGGGGTAATATAGCGCATTTAGTTCACCACTGGACTATCGCACAAGTTTTCACGAGTGCGAAAGCGCTAATAAAAGTGCTGCGATTGCATCAAATCAACTCAGTGTCTTCAGAGCACTTGTTCTCCATAGATTGACGAAATAGTGCGCCGAAGACATCAACCTGATTTGAAGCAATCGCGCACTTTTATTTACGTTTTCGCACTTATAAAGTCGCAGTTCGCAGTCCAGTAGTGAACTAAATGCGGTGTATTACTTTTGGATCCTGACATTAAACTGTCAAATATTGATAAATCATGCAAAATCCTAGCAGAAATCGTAAAAAGTCAATGCTTCAAAGAAGAACAACATTCAAGTTTTGCATTTTTCTTCACACAAACTCATATTTCCAACAACCCGGTAGCGTCCCACCATCCCGCTTGACGTTGCAAAGTTTGATTTAGTTCTTAAGTGTGTACTTAATCGGTAAGTTTTTATACTGGCGAAATTTAATTCAAGGAAATTTTCCTGCTGTCGGTTTGTGTGAAAGTTTCGGTTCACTACCGACGGATGGAACTTAAAATCGAGAGCGGAGATGAACTTCCCATCTGGTTCCCCTTCTTTGCGCCATATCCGGGGGCCAAATCTTCCATCGCGGCTCTGTGGACATCCACAACCAGATGCAGGGAGCCGTGGGATGCAGTTGCTGCAGAAAAAGTGCGCCAAGTTTTCCGTTCGTCATCTTTACAACAATGAACAAGCGCGGTAAAAGTTGCAGAAGTTATTGAGAACGGCATAAGCAAACAACATCAAATTTTAGAATAATTATGTTGTTCCGCCAGGATTAATAAAAATTTTCGTCGATGAAGTTTCTTTTGCGGATGTTGGAAGCACTTGGAAATTTTTACCAGACGAGAACAACTCTTGCCAGTTTTCTTTTTTTTTGGCAACCGCAAAATACAAGTTATTCTCACTCGATTCTTTATAATTAAATATCGAACTTCCTTATCCTGAACAGTTTCGGGCGTCTTAAATTTAAACAAAAAAAAATCAAGTCTTGACACCAAATCGTTGCGGTCCTTCCGGCTCCTTCAAGTGGCTGCACGTGCTCAGCCATGTCCCAGAAATGATGGCACTCTTGGGAAACATGACCAGCTGTTGCTCCCATTTCTCTTGACATGATACCACCACCGAAGACCGAGCGGAAGATTGTTCATGCGAATCATTTTCGCAAAAGTGCGAAATGCTCTAGAGTATTCGAGAAAACTTTTTCACCATTTTCAACCTCACTGGCTTTTGAATTGAGAATATACTTTTTTTGCTGTTTACTTTTTATTTCTGTCGCCTTAGTGCGATGCGGAATCGTTTAACTAAACCAACATCTGGAGGTCGGTGAGTCGTGAAGAGGCTGCTTGTTTTAAGACTTGTACCATTTAGCCATTTCTGAGAAAGGATTATATTGATTTATCTCAGTTCGAACAATGAAGAATCAACGCCACACAAATGAAGCAGTTTTTTCTGAGCACTAATTAGCGTCACAATCACCAGATTATACATCGGAAGCATCTATCAATATTGTTGGGAAAACGAAATCACAAATCCATTCAGACCACACAAAGGCTTATCCTCATTAACTGCAAGCGGTCATGGATTGCGCCAATTTAAACAATGAGCGCAACTAAACGGAAAATTATCTAAAAACACCTTTTGTCTTTTGTGTGTTAGTTGTACACCCGCTCACAAAACGGATCCTTAGCCGTACGTAGCTGGGTGAATTGTCTCACATTAGGGTGTCATTTTTGGCATCCAATTAACTGGGACGGTTATTTAATGACACAGAACATAAAGCACACGCTGGTGCCCATTTGGTGTACTTTGACCTGGTTGCTTAATTGTCATACGAAAGGTTTAGTAATGAGTTCCAAAAAGTTTAGATCACAACAAAGATCCATACTATTTTTGAAGAATTAAAACGTTGGCTTATGCATTAATTGCATTTGAAGAAGCCAACGTTTTAATTCTTACCGCTGAAAAATACGAAAAATCGATTGAAAGAATCTTCAACAATCAATTTAGAAACTTGAACTGGACATTGAAAAACTTGTTGTTGTTAATTGACAAATTGAGATTTTTTTAAACAATATCATTAAGTAACTATTTTTGGCTACGCAGCCATGGAATGAATAAACGACGTTATTTATTTGCCCAACGTTTCGACAGGGATTTGTGTCTTCCCCGTGGCGAAACGTTGGGCAAATAATAATGTCGTTTGTTCATTTCATGACTAGGCTCAGTGTACTAGTTATGGCTATAGTACCTCAAATTCGCCATAGTTGATTTTCATCCTTTAATGATGCAAATCAACAAGAAAAAAAATCGTGAACAACAGGTCACTATCACAAAAGATGGTTGCAATCATTCAAACTTTACAATTTGCTCAAATTATGATAGAAATAAATCATTTTCCTTAACTTTTCGGCTTCCTTGCACCCTATTTCGCCATAGTGTACCAGTTATGGCTAATCCCATAAGGAATGCATGTAAATAGTGCGAAGTGGAACCAAAATTAACAAATGTGTCCATAACTGGTACAGGGTTCCTATCATTGGCACACGCCGTAATAAATACTGAAAGTATTTTTGGCTCCATTTCTATATTTTTCCTGTAGAGTATGAAAACTAATCAATCATTTGACATATCGATGACATTCGTCGGTCTTCTTCTTATTTTTGTAGAAATAGTTTTCCTTAGGTAGTGCGATAACTGGTACAGGCACCCTACGTAGCCAAAAATAGTTAAAAAGAAAATCGGGTTAAGTACGGTTCCTTTGAATTCCACTAAGAATTTGCATCCTTTGACAGATACGTATTTCGACCTCAACTGTAAGGGCGTCTTCAGTGTCTTGTACTTGACTCGAGAGTCGAGTCAAGTACAAGACACTGAAGACGACCTTACAGTTGAGGTCGAAATACGTAT
Organism: Aedes albopictus; assembly: GCF_035046485.1. Classification (NCBI taxonomy): domain Eukaryota; kingdom Metazoa; phylum Arthropoda; class Insecta; order Diptera; family Culicidae; genus Aedes; species Aedes albopictus. Next base: position 393,295,381 of record NC_085138.1, on the reverse strand, counting down.
CTGTCAAAGGATGCAAATTCTTAGTGGAATTCAAAGGAACCGTACTTAACCCGATTTTCTTTTTATTTACAGATATTCCCCTAACAAGCCCAGGTTAATCATCATCAAAAATAGTTAATTGTACCATACAGTCGATTCAATCCCAACTCAATCTCATTCAGGTGGGATGCGAATCCCCGACTCTATATTCGCTTCACAGGCGCTTTAACTAATTAAGCCACATTACAAGTAAACTCCCTTTTGCACAATTGTCAGTCGTGAAATTTGAGCACGCTGCATTTTACGACGTACCCAGCATCCAGAAGGTGGCTAAAGCCGGAAGGAAACGGTGGACAGAGCATGTTGCAAGAATGCCGGATACAAACCCTGAAAATTTGGTGTTCGCTACTGATCCGGTTGGCACAAGAAGGCGTGGAGTGCAGAGAGCACGATGGTCGGACCAAGGATGGAGCGCGGCCAGCCACAGAGTATATAAAACCCCAATCAACGCTCACTTTATTTGCGTCAAACTAAATTAACGACCAAGCATGTTTATGCTTAACTTGACCCTCAACTTCAGGGTTGAACTAACTATATCGGATGGTTGGTTTAAGCATACACTGAGAATTGTTCAAATGATGTTTTTATAATTTCTAAAATCATTAAAAGCCTTATTTAGGATAAATGCGAGGACAAAATTGTTGATTAAATTACATTACGGATATTGGAACTTATTCGACTTGTGATGATTATCAAAGTCCGAGGCAATTTGTCAACCACTGCGATGCTCTTTGTTCGCTAGACGTGGTGGAGGCCGGAGAACTTCTATTTCTTCGCGATCAATTTTCAGCTATGAAATACCATTGCACTGATAAAATACATTCGTAAATGCTCAAGGAATATGCTTCGTAAAACCAGTTTTCGTAAATTGAAAACAATTTGCGTAAAATGTACGGTCCATTCGTACCACCACGCTGAAACAGTATAAATGGAGTTGTATCATGTACGAAATCACGAATCCGACAGACGCCAAGCTTGCTCATTCGTAGATTTTAGCTCCTGCTTTGTAGAATGAAACAAAACAAACAAATGTCAAACGTTTTTTACTAACCATGCGTAAAAAGAAAATTTCGCTTCGTAGAATACAACAAAACTTTGCAGTCATCACTGATGTTTGAGTGGAGCACAAAGACAACAAAGCAACCTGTTTTCATGTGCATATGACGGTGCGTGTGCGAGAAGAGGAAAGGAAGCATGCTCTCAATTGGAAGTAAAAGTTAATTATAAAATGAATCAGAGTAGAAAGCGTTCTGGTTGTTTCCGATCGGTTTCAACAAGCGCCTACAGATGGATGTCTAGCACTGGAAGGTATCAATCAGAAGGTACGTGTTCAGAGCCTGTGAAAACCAAGCTGATATACGGGTTCTATTTTTTTTTTTTCAACATGATTTATGTCGGTCCGACAAAAAAAGAGACAGAAAAATCTGTGTTATTATGTCGGAGTGATGTTTTTTACGAAACGAACTCAGGCACACTACGAATCTTTTCGTTGCAGAAAACAACGAATGGCATTCGTAAACCGGACGAGCGATTTCGTAAAATGCAACAAAATATTTTTTCAGTGTGTTGTTGACTGAAAACAAAATAATTAAAATACACTCATAGAAGTAATACTTTAGTACATACATACATACCCACAGATTTCAAGAGAATTCGACGGAATTGAACTCGTCTCTCACAACTGTCGCCGCCATAATGAACAAATATATCAACTCTTTGTGGCTGAGTAGACAGCAGCCTGAGGACTCAAGTAATGAAATATATGCTTGGTTGAGGCATTAGATGGTTGATCTTCAATGACGTTGACTCAAATGAAAAATATGCTTGGTGCGAACATCAAATCATTGTGAAACAACCGTTTGAAGCTATTATACCAAGAATATCTTTGAAGCTTGATAGAACTATGAGCAAAGTTATATCAACCAGACAGCATTTCTGTCCGTGATGATAAATATGATACTGTTTCAAGATATAGCAGAAACGGATTTGTTGACACTTTCAGGTGTCAACCAGGGTGTACATGTTGAGTGTGATTACAGTTGGAAATCGATGTAACCGGGTGAAATTACGGTCAACTATGGATACATTGCCAGAAATTACGCGCCTGGATATTACAAAATTATTAACTGTGTAGAGAGTGAAAAAGATTTTCAGATTCTGCGTCTCAAGAAGCATTCATCACATTATAGTGGCCTTGGGAAGCTCAGTGGTTCCCAAGCTGGGGTCACGGGCCATGCTGATTTCTCAAGAACCGAAAGTTCGAGGAGAAGGTGTTAATGTTTTCAAGATTCCGCGTCTCAATGAGCACAAAATACAATAAGTTGGTGTTGCAAACATCAGTGGTTTCCAAGCTGGAGTCACGAGTTATGCTGATTTCACAAGAACCGAAAATTCCGAGAAGAAAATGGGGATGTTTTAAGGATTCTGATACTTTTGTAACAAGTATTATACAATATATACTGGTGTTGTAAACCTCAGGGGTTTTCTTGAGTCTCTGGGGTTAATAACCCATACAAATTCTCAAGAATCTAAAGTGCGATGCGAAAGTGAAAATGGTTTTTCAGATTATACTAACAGTGGTTCCCAATCTGGAATCACGAACCATGTAAATTTCTCAAAACCGAAAGCCCTAAAAGTTCGCAAGGATCACTTAAAGGGCCGTTACAAAGCATAATGGTTCTTAAACTGAGAAGACTGTCCATTTTACGTATAGTAATCAAGTAAAGGTATGTTCATGAACCACGTAGGCCAAGTATTGGCCATTCAAGAGAGGCGCATTTGTTCGTGTTCTGTTCATGCTCTGTTCGAAAGCTGTGCTCACGAGAGCCGTGTTCAAATTCACAGTCTAGTAGGTGTTTGAACAGAGTGCACTGTGTGACTATTAGCAACAGATTTGTGACCTAGGTGTCATTCGGTCATCATCGCTGAGACGCTCTTGTCGGTCAAGGTTACTCGGACCTAAGGCTTAGAATTTAAAGGCTAGAAATCTACTCTAGGATTTAGAGATTTTGACAAGGTTTCCGCGTTAGACGTGATGAACCTGCTAGGTTTTTGAAAATAAGTAAAAATGGATGAATCGATACATCCACCCACTTTCCGTCCGCCTCTAAACAAATAGGGCTTATTACACCGATCCTAGATTCGCTTCGAGCTTCAAGAAGGACCGGAAGTGCTCAGATGCCTATCTTAGCCACGGCGTGGTCGGAGACTCGACTCGTTTGTGACCGGGTGAAATGAGGACAGTACTCCATTTTACATCCAACATCTAACGCAGGGACACTTATTACCGGAAAATTTGTTCATAATCTTCGAACAAGATGGAATCTAAAGTAACTGTAATACCAATGCAAGCGCGGCGTTGTCGAACACTTACCGTTTCTGTGACGAATTATTTGGCTCTTTGTATAAACTTTCAGGTTGAACACCATTCCGTGATCAATCAAGTTGCCTAAATTTTATTCAGAAATTTTAACACGCGCACAGGACCAATTAAGGCACATTTTTGGCACGCACACTGAACATGAGCGTTCAAAATGCAATTCTGCATTCAGATGCCTCTCCTCCCTTTGAAACGCCCATTAGGCTTCTTGAGATCTCCTTCTAACCCCCTGAGAACCGCACTTCAGATCCCCTGAAACTTCCTGAAATGCCTCTACGAACCCCTGGAACTTCCCCTGGAACCTCTTGAGAACCTCTGCAATGCCCCTGAACCCTCCTGGGACTTCCAGGAACTCCCCTGGAATCCCTGAGAATCCCAGAAAATCCCAATAAGCCCCTGAAACGCCCCCGAGACCCCTGGAACTCCTGTTGAAACCGCCTGGCATCCCTCAGACCGCCTGAAACGACCCTACGACCTCTAGGAACCCCTTGAGAATCTCTGAAATGACACTGACATCCCCTAAAAACACCTGCGAGGGTTCTTGGGACACCCTGAGAACCCCTAAAAGCACCGGAGACCTCCTGAATGTCCCAGAAAATAATTTCACCTCGTTCTCACACTTTCGGTTCATGAGGAATACGCGTGGCTCGTGACCATTAAGAAAAAAACCGCTGATATTTGCAACACATTTATATTGAAGATACTACTGGGATGACCAAAGCAAAGTCACGCGAAGAAAGATAACCGTACGCATCGTAATAACTACTCCGTGATTGACCAGAAGTTGTACAGAAAGCTAATGAATGTGACTAGCTAATCATCAGTATGTATAATTCTAGAGTTCAACATTTTAAAGTAAATAACAAGGTTAAAATGGCGTCGGCTACGTCCTTACGGTCATCGGGAAAGGGAAGAAATGTTAGTTCGACAACCGTTGCTACTAGAAACCGTGGAATCCACGACATCCCCACAGTTGCTACGGAAAGGAGTATGTGTTAGTAGGGTAGGGTAAGGTGTGGATCTGGAAACCACCTCTGGTAGGTGATATGACCCACTAGTTAAATGAAAATGCACGTTGCGGTCTCCATCACGATTATGATTTGTTTGGTCGCGATGACCACTTCACACAATCACAAATATCTTTGTTTATAAGCTGTTAGACATCCGATTGAAATGTATTACCAGTTTGATGGAGAAGTTTATTTAAACAGTTTTTTACGAATTGTACATAGCCCAAGTAACAATTCCATTGCTGATTGGTTGTGTTTGATATTTATTAGGGTTTTATTACAGCAATAATTAATACTCACAGTTTTATGACTACTTTTATGAGAACCATTGATGAAATGTTTTATAGTATACTTGAAGATAATCATAAAGCCAGATTTTAGGAGTAAACAAAACTCTCCGATATGTAAACCTTCTGGCATTCATTATTACCACAATGAAACTCTTCCAACTTTCAACAGATGGCGATCTGTTCGATTAGTAACGATATCTGTTGGTGGAAAAGCAGAAACTACGACACTGATAGGATTATTGCGACCATCATAAAAGTAAACTTGCTTACGTTTTATTATCACTTATTATGGTCGTCGCCATATTGAAGAATTAGCTAACGTGAATGGAAAATAGATAATTTTCCTAAAATTTGCAATGAATTAATAGTTTGCCGCCATTTCCATAGCATGCTTCCATAAATAAACTCTCTCAGCTGAGTTTTCTTATGATTCGAGATAGTTTTACTAAATAAAACAAATTGATGTATTTCATTCCAAGATATAATATTCACCGTTTTCGAAGCGCATTAATTTTATGTTTCTGCAATCCCAATATTCACGGTAAAATTGAATGCGCATAAGCCTACCAACACAATAACTCCTAAAATATTACTTTGAAATGATCGCTTCCTACTTACGAATGATGTATCCTCCTAAACTATACGTGCCATCGAAGAAGCTTCTCTGCAACTTGAGCTGTCATAGTTTTTGTTGAAAAAAAAAAATCAACAATCAAAAAAATCATAACGGTTTTATTGCTACTCCTAATGCGGTTTGCAAAACCTCTCTGAGACTGGTCCGCTTAGTCGGAAGATGCTCTTAAAGAGATTATCAAGAGGTTTTGATGTTTAAATCAGTTTTATTGCAAGTTTTATAAAATTGGTCAAGAAGATCTCTTACAGTGCCGAACAAAACATAAAATGTTACTAGGGAGCACACTTTTCCTTAACGAATGTTTGAAAATCATCTGTAATCTGAATAAATCATTATAAACTGAGTAACTACAATATTCTAAAAACTTATCGAGCTATGGAAATACGTTCAAAACTTGTTAGCTGTAACAAGCACTAGTCAAGAATTCTTAGATAGGTAGTTTATGACAATCATTCATGAGATATTGAATTGTTGTTCTTGGTCCACTCTGACTGAACATAAAAAATTGAAATATGTTATCTTCAGCGTAATAACAAAAAAAAACAAGCTTCAAACTTTTGGTTCACATATACAACACTTCTGTTGATTGTCGTCCTTCCTCTGCACTAATTTTTCATCAAATATGTAAAAGCTTCAGTGTGTAATGTAGTTGGTTGTAGGTTTGGCAAAAATCGTTCGGTCAGAGTGGAACAAGTTCTATCAATTACTTAACATTTGCTCGGTTTTAAGCTTATTTTTTACGTTTTTTCGCGATTAGTACAGAGTGATGCTTTGATGAATAGCTATTAAGATTTATGAGAAAAAATCAAGAAAATTTGTTGAAAAACTCAAAATTTACAGAGTTGTAAACTTCCAGGTCGTTTTTCTTGATATGAGGAAACAGACACAAGGTCCTCTCTGACTTAAGGACAAACGCCTTGAAATCCCGCTTCAATAGTGCATCAGAACTACAGACGCACAAATCTCAAGAAGCAATCTTCAAACAACAGTGCATTTTATTATTCTGTTCTTGCTCACTTGTAATAAGCGTAAAATAAGAAGATCAGGTGCACTGGTTTCGTTTACGAAGAGATTTGTGCCCTCGAAATCTTGAGTATGTCCCAAAGTCAGCCATTGTGGCGGCCATTTTGGGATTCTAACAAGTCTGTCCTTAACGCCGACCAACTAGCCTAGAAAATCTCGTTAATACAGATATTTTTTTACACATCTCTAAGAAGTTTCAGAAGGGATCACTGGGGGAATTTCTGAAACAATTCATATTAGGAAATTTTTGGAGCAATCCGTAAAGGAATTCCAGAGTAAATCCTCGGAGACATTTTAAGTTGAAGGAATCTCTTTTTGAATTCTGGGATATTTATGCAAATAAAGTTATCACGTATGTCCATTGCTCAAAATATCCGCTTTTGAATCAACCATACATGTTTTTGTAGATTTCAATCGTAACAAGCTAACGAGATAGTAGTTGATTTGTTATTTAGCGAAAATCATTAATAGGTATATGCCAAAAACTCTGACTAAAACCTGTATAAGGTCGTCGTCAGTGAAACGTACTTAATTGCGTTGAGAGAGACACTTTGTATTAGGCTCATGCGATTAAATTTTAATACACAGCTCACAGCTCTCAGTCGCTGCGTGGAAGTAAGCTTTATACCAAATTCACCACCGATTCTAAAGATATTTTACTACATGATGATGAAATGTGTGCAATTCCTGTTTCACCCTTTTCACATAATGCTTTTGAAACATGCTTTCAATCCTTCAAAGTACCCATCCACTACACCGAAACATTCTCATTAGAACCTGGTATCCTGAATCTAATCTTCCTGAAAGCTACATTCTGTCAAATCTTTTGTTGGCTTTCCGATACACCCCACCTGATTGACTTCCACGCTGGGATACTTGAACACGCGTCAATCCATGCTGTCAAAAAGTATTCTCATCCTTCTCGCTCGGATAACCGTTCGTCGTCCCGGGATGTCGTGACCTTCGCTATCCATCGCTGGAAATAAACATAGGAAAACATCACTATCCAATCAGTATGAAACGTTGCACCCTTTCCCCATGTTTCATCTGCGATATTCGTAAATTAAAATCTTCGACAGCCGTTCAGTTTCATTGTCAGTCAGAGTGCGGTCCTTTCAGAACTTATTCGAGCTGTCACAGGGTGTCACCTCTCATCCGACCATGAAAGCGATTGCTTGATCGCATGAAACACCACCACCCCATCGATATCTTCCCAATGTAGGGGTAGGCGGGGCAATATGGACACCCGGGGCAGAATGGACACCCTCAATATTTTGAAATATGCGAACTTTTTTGAACTTTTAATGAATGGAGAATATAGTCCATTTGTCTAAAACGTAGTTTCAGGAAAGAAACATTCGAGATTAAATTTGTACTTGATTTTACACGAAAAAGTTGCGTCCTCCGTTTTTTTGTGCATGGAAATTATAATTTTCACGCCATCTATAATAAGATTTAGTGATTAATTTATTGCAGGTCGATTAAAACCTGATATTTCTAGAACACATACAAGTAGTTTTGCTGTATCTACATGCTTAACATGTTTATATTTTCTTCTTTATTATATCAAAAATCAAGTTTGGAAATATCTTCTGCTGCCGGGGCAAAATGGACACTCACCTTTTTGAAAGAAGCGGCAAGGGAAAAATATAACCTAAATCACAAACCAACCAAATTCTTCGATTTCAGTATATTTTCGGTTAAATGTTCACAATAGTAGACATAGGGTGAAACAAATTGGTCAAAAAACGACAGCAGTGGAAAATAGTTGTTCTAGGCATAGCTGTGCACGATGCTTTATCCAAAACAGCCTGAATTTAAATTTACTGAACAAAAATGAACTACTTCGGCGTATTATTCATCCATAATAGTTGTTTTGTAATGAAATGACTTTATAGGTGTAAATAATGTACGAAATTCGTAAAAGTCTCATGGTGTCCATATTGCCTCATGGGGGTGTCCATTCTGCCCCGTATGCTTGAAGACGGTCATGAAAAACTAACATTTTTCATAACATTTTTTGAAGTGGATAAATCATTTTTCTTCGTGAGCATTCTTATGCAATAGATGCTAAATTGACTTTAAAAGGATACATGTATCAAAAAACTAAATTTTTTTGACATCTTGCCAAGTAAAGTTGGCAAAAACCTTAGGGTGTCCATATTGCCCCGCCTACCCCTACTTCTTGATTGCAGGAAAATGGACTGACTGTCAATTCTGTACATATGTCACGGGTTTTAATAAGACGGGAGAAATGAGGGTTTTTCCAATGGCACGTTCCATTCTAGCTACGTATTGAGATGAAATGTTTCCTCTTGCTTATGTTTTCGGAATTAATCTCGTGCAAAAAGTGCTATTCATTGCTTATAATTGAACGCTGTCTTGTCCGCGTCAATCAACCGGGAGGAACCCTTCGACCATGTCTCGGAAAAAATGATTCCCGGTATTTGCGAATGATCGAATATCTATCAGCAAAAGAGCTCCATAAATACTACAAAGCAAAGTTGACATCACCAAAGGTAGTAACAGATAATAATACTGTCTCTTGGAAGAGGGTTTGGAGTAACATACGAAACAAAACCTTATCATCAGAAGAAAAATCATTGTTTTATTTGTTTGTCAATGGTAAAATACCTCACGCTACTTTGCTGTTTCGGCAAAATAGGTTGCAGAGCCCGATTTGTCAAAACTGTCGTAGTGCAAACGAGGATTTAGAACATAAATTTGCGTTATGCTCTCGAATACGACATCTATGGAATCATGTCCTTCCCAAACTAGAGACAATCACAGGTAGAAGACATAGATATAAGGATTTTTCGTTACCAGAACTCAAAAACATCAACATTAGTGCGAAAAACAAAGCTCTCAAATTGTTCGTAGTTTATATAAAGTTTATCTTAGATGCAGAAAATTTGACTATAGACGCATTAGATTTTATGTTAGATTATATGTTGCTTTAAGTTTTGTAACGTTTTGTAAAATATATTGTACATAACTGTGAATGTGTTCCAAATAAATATGTTTATAAAAAAAAAAAAAAAAAAAAAAAAATTGGAGATTGTTGTGAAAATTGAAGAACATGCCAATAATGATTCGATACATTTACTAAGTGTTTTGCAGTCTTTTTCTACCCAATCTTTTAGAAATTTTCCTGGAGATTTCTTGGGTTTTTTCCCAAAATTGCTTTATGGATTTCTTCAAAATTAACTCAAGTAATTCGGTCTGAAAATCTACCAAGCTTTCTTTCAGAAACTCCTCCAGCAATTCCTTCGGAAATACCTCCAGGGATTTTTGAAACATTTTACCAGTGCATTTAAAAAAAATCTCTCAAGAATTTCACAACAAATTTCCTTAAGAATTCATTCAGGATGATTTGCAAGGGTTCCTTTTTGAATTTCACCAGGGATCACGTTTGAAATTCTTCTGGGTATTCATTTTAAAATATCTTTGGAAATTTCTCCAGACATTCCTTGATAAATTGTATAAGAAAATATTCCAGAGACTCCTTCAGACATTCGTACAGCTATTTCTTCAAGAAGTCCACCAGAGATTTGTTCTGAAAGTGAACTAGAGATTCTCATCAAAATTCTCGAAGGGATGTGTAAATATACCCAGAAAATCGTGAAGCAATTTCTCCAGAGATTATTACAGTGATTCATATAACAATTTCTTCAGATATTCCTGCATGAATTTATACAGCGATGTGTTAATAAATTTCTCTACAAGTCCTTTAACGAATTTATTTAGAAATATTTTCTATGAATTTCTACAGGAATTCTTTTAGAAATGTGTTTTAAGGGATATTTACAGAAGCTTATCTTAAAGTTTCTCCAGGTATTTCTGCAGGAACTCATTCAGAAACACATACACAGTTTGCTTCAGGAACAGCTTTAGGAAATCTCCCAAGTTTTTTTTCGAAGGATTTCTCAAAAAAAAATTCCTAAAAACTCCTAAAAAAACTCTTCTTGGTATTTCACTGACGGTTTCTCGTGAAGATTCTCCGGAAAAGTCTACCGAAATTCCTTCTGAGTTTCCTTCAAGAATTTCCCTGCGATTGAGATATTTCTCTAAAAAAATTTTCAAAAGTACTTCTTGAAATTTCTGCTTGAAAATTCTACTGGAGATTTCTTTAGAAATTGCTTCAGGGATTTTTTTTTCCGAAATTCCGATTTCTTCCAAAATATCTCCAAAGGCCTTTTTAAGAATTGAAGAAGTCTTCTTAAAAAGTTTTTCTATTGAGTTTTTTTTTCAGAAATTTCTTCTTTCAATCCTGCGGAAATTCCTTCATCAATTCTCCCGAAGTTCGTTGGAAATTCCTTCAGAGTTTCCTGCAGAAACTCTTCTTTTTTTAGAAATTGCTCCTGCGGATCCGTTAGAAATATCTTCTGGGATTTCTTCAGAGACTCATACAATTTTTTTTCACATCCAGAATTTTTTTTCGAGATTTTTTTCAAAAACTGCACCAAAAAATCCAGCCGAATAGGGTAAAAGCTCCCTTATCGGAGATAGTACCAATAGTGGTTGTAGTGGCAAATTAATCACTATTTCGATCAAGAAGCTTACAAATTAAATTTTCAATAGATGCATCATACCTTATTAATAACATTAGTTCAGTTTCGTGTTATTTTTCTATTTTTTCTACTTTGCACCACCTTTAGTGGTGGTAGAGGTCCAATAGTGGTGGGTGCCATAAGAATTCAGTGGGATGCACCACTATAGGAACCAATATTGAATTTTACTTCCATAATAGGAACCGTGTACCTATAGTTGGTGCAAATGATTTATTAGAAAAAACTGAAATAAACATCGGTTTTTACATTTTTCCTAGCAAATTTTAGTTGAAAACTACCGATTAACGTTTTCAGACTTTTTATTTTGTGGTATTATCATTTTTTTTTCAATTATTTCACTACAAGGAGCTTCTAATTGCTCCACTATTGGTACATTTACCCTACTTAAATTAATTACTGCAGGAATCCTTTTAAAAACTCTTGGTGATACCTTTGAAGATTACCAAAAGCAATTCTTAAAAAAATGCTAGAGGAAATTTTTTGGCAAAAATTTCTGAAGTTGTCTCTTGAGAAATGAATGTCGGAGAGAATACCCGAAGTATCTTCTAAAGTTCGTAGAAAAGATCATGAAAAACTTCTCTCACGGCGAGGACCTGAGATCGAATCACACTCCTGACAAACTCACAAAATGTAAAGTTCTCCTTTCGGAAGGGAAGTGGGTGTCGAGATGAACTAGTCCCAGGTTAGAAGTCTCGGTCTGAAGGGATTCCTGAAGATATCCGTAGTTGAATTTCTGTTAATGTCACTTTTAGCATGTCGGCAAACATTGCAGACAAAGGTAACAATCTATATATCTATATATATAAAAATGAGTTTGAAGTCCCTTTGAGGCAACAAAACTCAAGAACGGCTGAACCGATCAGGATGACTCTTGCACGGTCTGGTTCGTATTCATGGTGGCTGTGTTTATATGTACAAAAAGTTACAAAAATCAGCTAGAAAAGTAACAAAATTGAAAAAGTACTGATTTTCCATGAGCTGGGAAGGAAATCAACACGATCGAAATGAAATCAATCTAGAGTGCGGTGACGTTATGAGCTCAACAGTTGTCAAACCGCCACAGCTTGGCAAGACAACGTTTGCCGGGACAGCTAGTTTTTAGTAATTATTAGAGGATTTTCTGATGTCGTGGAAAAATTTTTGTTCGAATTTCCAATATAATGAAGTAGTTAGTACACAAAAATCTCCAAAGTACTACCTGGAGAAATGTATGAAGATAATCCTGCAGGAACAAAATAGAAATCCTGGAGGAATTCATCGGAGAATCAATGAAAAAAAATGTAGAGAAATAAGTTTTTGAAGGAATCTTTGAAAGAAAACCTGGAAGGACTGGGAACCCTCTGAGAAGAATTTTGGAATGATTTCTGTGGGAATTGCTCAGAGAATCTTTGAAGAGTTTCCTGTTCCATAACCGGAAAAAATATAAAATGAATTCCAGAAGAATAAATCCATGACAATTGCTGCTGGACAAATACCTGGACGAACTTCTGAAAAAAAAAACCCTTGAGGGAGCCGTTTTTAATGAAAGTAGAAACGATATAGTCGAGCCTCCACTAGAATTCAATAATAGAATAATTTCTCAAAAATTTCCATAAGAATTCCGGTAGATATCCCTAAGAAAAACTCGTGGAAGAAATTCTGATAATATTTCTGGAGAAATATCCTCAAAAATGTTTGAAAAATACATGTACGAACTTCAGTAGCAATCCATAAAGGAATTTCCCATAGAAACGCTGAAGGAATTTTAGGATGAATTTCTTGAGAAAACCGTGGACTAGTTTCAAAATGGATCTTTTGAGATTTTTTTTTTTGAGAAACCCCTGAAGAAGGCAAAAATTTATTCCTAGATTCCTAGAAGAATCCCTGCAGAGCTTTTCAAAAATATATGTGCATTCAAAAGGGATACCTGGAGGAAAACCGATGAACCGTTGAAATCATTCTCGGAAATCTTCCAAGAATCTTATTTCTATAAAAAAAAAACAAAAATTTTGATAATTACAGGAAAGAATACCTAAAAGTAATCTCGGAGAAAATTTGTACATGGTAAAGAATGCATTCCAAAGAGTTCTCTGGAAATCAGTAGGGAGCGTCCATAAATGACGTAGCTTTGGGGGAGGGGGTGTTAAAGTGATTTTGTGACGAAGTAGTACGAGGAAATCTTGCAAGAGTGTTATTCCTCCAGGATTTTTTATGGAGTTCCTTATGACTCTATTCCGAAAGTTTCTTATACAGGGTTTCCCTGTATACTTCCAACAATTTCTTAAGGAGTTCCTCCAGCCATTTTGTGAGGGATTTTTCATGGTGATCCTGCTGGGTTCCCTCAAACAATTCATAACAGAAGGATAACATTTCCACAGCGGTTCTTTCTGAGAATTGAAAAAAAAACTTAAAACATTCTCACTCAGAAGGACTCCCTGAAGAAACTTCTAGACAAAAATTTCAAAGGGAACCCCTGGAGGAATCTTGAACAGAAATCATAGAGAAATCCCAAAATAAATTCGGTGAGGAGTTCCCGGAGCTTTTGGAGAAATCACGAGGGAGCTATTTGCAGAGTTTTAGAAGGAACTCCTGGATAAATCCTGGTTCAATTTCTGAAGAAAACACGGAAGAACTTGTTGAAGGAATCCCGGAAGGAATTTCTGAAGGAATCCATAACTTAATAACTTTTTGGATAACAACTTTCGGAGAATCCCGGAAGATATCCAGATAACACTCCTGGTGAAATCTGAGAAAGAATATTCTGAAGGAATTCCAGAAGAAACTATGCGAGGAACCCGCGAAGAGACTCCTCGCGGAATTCTAAGAGATCCTGGAAGGATCCTTGAAGGAGTTACATAATGGAGGGATGCCGGAAGACATTCCTGGAGGTGTCCCGAAAAAAAAATCTAGATGAATCCCAGAAGCAACTCCTCGAGGAATTTAAGAAGAAACTCCTAGAAGAATCCAGGAAGGAATTCCTGTATAAATTCGAAAAAGATCCCAGAAACAGCTCCAGTTTTGAGAGCATGCCTGAAAGAATTCCTGCAGAAATCTCTGAATGAATATCTGAGTGAATTCCGGAAGGAATTCCTGAAGGAAACCCAGAAGAATTTCCTGGAAGTTCTTAATGGATTTCAAAAGAAATTCTGGTTGAAATCCCTACAGTGAGAAAATTTTCTACTCAGTGACTGAGTTGGTCTTACTTAGAAATCGAAAAATTCTTTATATTCTTACTCACTCAGTTTCCGTTAAAAGTGGGACAACCCATTGGCAATGGGTTGTCCCACTTTTAGCTGAAACTGAGTAAGACAACAAAGGATTTTTTGATTTCTGAGTTAGACCTACTCAGCCACTGAGTAGAATTTTTTTCTGTGTAGAGAGATGTCCGAAGAAACTCCTGGTGAAAGAGATGAGAAGAATACCTTCTAAGAACACCAGGAAACCATCGATAAACTGCTACAAGAACGTTAGGGTGGCCCACGTCTTAGATCAAATCAGAAATACAACAAATATTTTGGTGGTGTGGTCTGGTGAAACCGATTGGAAGAGAACGGTGGAAAGAAATTACATATAGGGAATTGCGCCATTTGGGCGGTGGCTTCTATATTCGTCTGTTTTCCACTATAACTCAGTCAAATTTGAACCAATTGACACAACTTTTGGAATGTGGTGAGATAGGTATAGTATCTACCCGTATACAACATTTCAAGTCAATTGGTTCAAAATTGAATGAGTTATAGTGGAAAACAGACGAATATAGCGCGATACCCTATATGTTTTCAGGCCATTGTTGGTTTTCCATAGCATTCATTAAATTTATCAGTTGAAATTGAAATCAAAATTAAGTTTCGAGTTTTCTTTTGCTTTTTGACATATTTTTTTAAGAGGGAGGGTGGGGTTTGATTATTGTTAATTATTGCTAAGTCATTTGTAAGGGAGGTATCCGGATTTATGACGAAATGCCACGAGGGGAGAGGGGGTGTTAAAAACGCTCAAAAAAGCTACGCCATTTATGGACGCTCCCTTAGAAAAATCCTTACTGAATTCATGAAAGAAAGTCCTGCAAGATTGACCCTTCCACGAAAATCAGAAGAATGTTGTGAAAAAAAACATGGAAATCATGGAGGAGTTTCCCCGGAACAATTCTTAATCAGTTGCAATATTGAAGTCACTTCCACGGGAATTACCGGGACGCTGAAATTTGGAAACCTTGGGTAATCAGCTCTAATTTTACCATGGACAGTTCTGATTATGGTACTTTCTGTGGTTTTGTTAGATTTTAAATGTTCAATATTATAATAAATTTGTCTTTGCAGTGTGTATTATTATTTTGATCTTTCTTGTTGCAGCAGAATAACTTAGTATATAGTATACAAAAAAAATATCACTTTCTTTTACTTTAATTAAGAATTATTGGTATAATTTTCTTCTCCAAGCAGCCAATACCTCAGAACCCACAATCTGCAGCCATCAATTAATGGGGGCAAAACGATTTTTCCTCATTCTTCGTTGACATCTAATCCTCGCATCCATCGTGCTCCCCACTGAATGATTCATTAGGAACGCAATTCTTCACTGGCTCAATCGAGTAGATAATACACCGATAGGATCTGACCCCTTTCCACACTTCTAGGTACCACCGAACAATTGGAACGTCTTAGCCGCCCGCCCGATCGGTGCGGCGTCGAGAAAGGACGAACCGAAGCCGGTCAAGACTAACGGCCACATCGAGTGCAATCTGGAAAACGCTTTTCCTCAATGGGATGCGAATGGTTGCCATGCCATCGTACTCCTGCCAGCTCGCACAATGCAATGCCGGCCGTGGTGCATCTTGAGCTGCTGGATGAATAAGGAACAATGCTCCCTCTTAAGCACTGCCGGAATGTGGAGAGAAAATTTCCCAGAGCTGCGAAAGTGAAGAAACGTTCCTTCCAGCCAGCGCAGAAGTGCCGGAAGATGTTGATGCTCATGCGAACTGCTGTAATTTAATGCTGCATCATTTATTAGTTGGTGGGTTCTGTAGATGTAAGGTCCGCTCCACGAGTGCACCTGCCAACCAGTGGATAAGAAGACGGCCAAGCACCGGAAATTTGGACTAAGTCGATGATGCAATGTGGCAGCAATAGAAACTGGCTCCCATCGGATCAGTTAGACCGAGAGAATGATATGAGAACACTTTCGAGCACGGGCCTCTGGCCTAGAACCACTTGTGCATCCATCCACACAGCTGCAAACCGACGACGGTTTCTTCCTCCAGCAGCGGCACTCGAGCTCAAAATTACCTTTGAGAATATTCGCGTGTTTCACTTGGCAGAATTTCATTTTCCCAGCAAAAGTTTGCTTTCGTGCCGTTGCGATGCGGGCATGACGTGATGTACGTTAATATCTCAAGAGCATCGTTGTAGCGTGGAATCTGACTGGAAGCTATTACCAGTTGCATCCAAAACGATGATGATGGTGATTGAGATGATGATGATGGGAATGATGATGGTGATTTCACTCGTTGTTTCAAAAAATGTGTGAGCGTCTGCTATTGTGCACTTTCTCTACAATCTTCTTTATCTTTGTAATTGTATATTTTTCTATTTTCGAATATTGGGATAAAAATACTAAGTACAAGACATGGATCATGCTCGAGGAGAACCTGCAAGCACTCGGAGTTTTCGAGCGACGCGTGTTAAGGATGGATCTTCACCGGTGTGTAAGAGAATGATGTGTGACGGAGAAGGATGAACCACGAGCTTGCTGAAATTCACGGCGAATGAAGCATCCAGAAGGTGGCCAAGGCCGGAAGGATGCGCTGGGCAGAGCATGTTGCAAGAATGCCGGACAACAACCCTACAAACTTGGTGTTCACGACTGATGTGGTTGCTACAAGAAGACGTAGAGCGATGGGTGGAACAGGTGGCTTGGCGAGCATTGTGAGTGACCGAGGATGGACAACGGCAGCCTTGAATCTTGTATGCATTATGGGGAAGTATTGTTGATTCAGTTTAATCTTGAGTTTTTCAAAACAAAAACTCGAAGCATTTATTGTTTTTTCTATAAGGGCCGCAAAAATAGCTTCACAATTTCTCCAATAAGCTTTGCCGCAGCTGCCCACCCCACCCTCCAATTGCAACTAACATGTTACCAGTTTTCATCGACCATCTTCACTCGATTATTGGCGCAAAACTTTCAACGATA
Organism: Aedes albopictus; assembly: GCF_035046485.1. Classification (NCBI taxonomy): domain Eukaryota; kingdom Metazoa; phylum Arthropoda; class Insecta; order Diptera; family Culicidae; genus Aedes; species Aedes albopictus. Next base: position 393,278,270 of record NC_085138.1, on the reverse strand, counting down.
ATCCATCAGGCGCGGTCATCGGTTTCCTGCTTTCAACCGAAATTGTATCCGCTTCCAGCGTGAGTGCGGTCGGTTCACTAGATGGGATAATTGGAAATTGGCTAGCTAAAAGTTCGCACTCCGGTTCGCATCGCAGTCAAGTTAAAGTTGCCGCCTTGTTGCTACTCTCGGTTGCATCGACACTAGTCTTGATTACAGTTGCACTAAACAACGGCTTTGATTCCGAGAACTGTTTCAGTTTCAATCATGAATGTTGACTCTGGCGAGGAGAGGAGTGGCGTTAAAGCGGAGAAGCGACTTACCATGCTTGCGTGTGTTCGCCAGGAACGCTTGCTAACTATATTCGAGAAAAAGATTGAACATACAGGTTTGAAGCCGCGTTAGAATGACTCATTACATGATTTTTACATTGAATTGACATTAGGCAATCCTGTATAAAGGTTCAATATTCAACTTGAACCAACAGCAACAATAACAACAATGTGATCGAGAGTACCGGAAAAACTTGTACTTATTAGAGGGCACGAAATGTTGCTAATTGACAAATTGAGAGATGAAAATTTTGAAATAAAAACGCGATCTGGTGGGATTTGCAAAAATTCGAATAGGAAGCCAAACTGACTCCGAAGCCACACCGTGAACACTACTTTTTCACAAACCCAACTGCTCAGAGGCGTTCCAGACATTTCAGGGCTTATCAGGAGGTTTCAGAGGGATTTTAGGGGTCTTCATAGCTCTTAGATGAACTTCACGGGAGTGTTAGAGCCGTTCCAAAGCGTTTAAAGCCATTTCAGGGCGTTTCAGGAGGTTTCAGAGGTATTTTAGGGGGCTTCAGAAGCTTTCAAGTGCGTTTCACGGAGGTTTCATGGGGTTTCAGAGGCTTTTCAAGGCGTCTCAATTCGTTTCAGGGCGGTTCATGGCCTTTCGTGAGGTTTGAAGTGGTTAAAGGTTGCTGTCGATAGCACAGCGGTTGTAGACACAATTTAGTTTTGAATTCTTCACCTTTCTACCTATGATCTCTTCCAAGTATGTATAGACCCACAATCACGCACAGGTTAGGTTAAGTTCACTAGAGTTTTTATTTATTGACTACACTTCACTAAAACGTTCTTATTTTATTTAATTAACTCTATTCTACAACTTTCAATTCAAGTTCAAATTCTTCTGTACACTTTCACTACGATGACCAGAATTTCTCGTGACAACCTCGCTGATGATGATTTGAGTTCCACCTGTCGGTTGAATCGATGACCAAAAAAGAGGATTCCTTATGCTGCTCGGGTCGCTTTTATACACGTCAGTTGACGGAAGGTGACGGTTGACGGATGTCAAAAAACGCAAGTTCATTTTCGCCTTCGTCGCCCGATGATCGATGAACGAGAGAAAGGCCAGTCATTGATCGATGATGCCGTTGACGTAAAGGTGTCGCCTCCGTCGTTTCTCGCATACGCGAACAGTTGCCTTCAGAAGATTGCTAGTGAATTTGACGGTGGTTTCATGGGGGTCTCAGAGCCGTTTCAAAGCGTTTCAAAACATTTCAGAGCGTTTCAGAGCATCCTAGAAGATTTCCGATGAATTTGAGTGGACTCGCAGGTGAATTTCACGGAGGTTTAAGGGGGGTTTCAGAGGCGTACCAAAGCATTTCAATACGTTTCAGGAGGTTTCACAGGGGATTTAGGAGGTTTCAGAGGATCTCAGGTAAATTTCACGGAGGTTTTATAAGGATTTCAGAGGTGTTTCAAAGCGTTTCAGGAGGTTTCATATGGTTTTTAAGGGGCTTTAGAGGCTTGCAGGTGAATTTCACGGAGTTTTCATGGGAGTTTCAGAGGCGTTTCAATGCATTTTAGGGCATTTCAGGAGATTTCACACGGGTTTTGGGGGAATTCAGAGGCTCTCAGGTGAATTTCATTGAGGTTTTGCAGCGGTATAAGAGGCGTTTCAAAGCGTTCCAAAGTATTTTAAAGCGTTTCATGACGTTTAAAGGGGTTTCAATGCGTTGGATGGCGTCCCAGGAGGATTTAGGAGGGTTTAGGGGGCTTGAGAGGCTTGCAGGTGAATTTCTCGCAGGTTTCATAGGGATTTCAAAGGCGTTTCAAAGCTTTTTAAGGCGTTTCAAAGCGTTTCAAGGCATATCAAAGCGTTTTTAGAGGATTAGGGGAGCCTCACAGGCTCATGGGGTTTCATGGGGGTTTTGGAGGCGTTTCAAAGCGTTTCCAGGCGTTTCAGGAAGTTTTAGAGTGGTTTGAGGGGGGTTCAGAGGCTCTCAGGTAAATTTCATGTGGCTTCTAGAGGCGTTTCAAAGCGTTTCAAGGCATCTCAATGGTCATTAGAGTGGTTTCAGGGGAATATAGAAGCCCATTTTATTTTTCCTCTATTGCGTAAATCTCTTAGAGACAAGTGACGGGCTTGGTGGTCTAGTGGCTACCGCTTCTGATTCGTATGCAGAAGGTCATGGGTTCAATCCCTGGCTCGTCCTTTTCATCCTACTTTGTATCTTTCTATCCACTTTCTCTCGCTCTCTCTTCTCTACATATACAACTCATGTATATTCATATGTTCATAGCCATCGCTTGAACCAGAAACGAATTGGAAAAAAGTCGTTTCCCTCCCTTCCAACTTCCACTCACAGCACAGTGTATATATAACGCCTATAAGTTATGCAACCAAAGCGTGCTGTGCCGCTTGACCTTATTCACCTTATTCACCACACAATCTATCACGAACACTATAAATAACCCCTATCCATGGATCGCATCACTGACCCAACGGTGACTCCCAGATCTTCCATCCTTTCCGTCTAACAACGAATACCCCAGTCCGTGCGGGTTGTGGGGACGCAGAGTGCTCTCGGTCTCTAGTAGCAACAACCAGTACACTCTAACATTCCTTTCCCTTCCCAGCTGACTATAAGGACTTGGCCGGCGCCGTTGTTGATCAAATATGCATGAGCTGCTAAAATTGCACTCTGAGAATAAGTGGAATGTCCCAGCCCCTTATTCAGTTGGATCTCAGTGCAATTGGTACCAGTTCAGATCAATCACGGAGGAGCAACCATTGACATGTATAGTCAGAATTGATCGTTGATCGTGATCGTTATTGCGTAAATCTCTTAGAGACAACTAAATACGTTAGTAGATCCGATGACCTATAGTCAAGGAAGTTCTTGGAGATCCTCAAACTAACAATGAACTCACCATTTGGTACCACATAGCTACATGAGGCTGCATAAGCATAAATTACATTCTTAATGCTCCAATAGATCATTGATTACAGTTGTAGATCAGATGTCCTTAACTCCAGGGAATTCTTGGATACTCCTATACAATCATATAACCCACCACTTGATAAAACATAGATGCCTAGGGCTGTGTGAGTATAAACCTCATTCTTAATGCTCTTAGATAGAACTAGTAGTTCTCGTAGATTCAATGACCTATACTCAAAGGAGTTCTTGGGGACTCTTAAAGATTCTTCGAACTAAAAACTTGATAGATCATAGTTACCAGAGGTTGTGCGAGTATGAACTTCAGTCGTAAATCTCTTAGAGACAA